>NW_027077693.1:0-155000 GCF_963924675.1 Phocoena phocoena | reverse complement strand
GGGTAAGGCTTCGGGTAAGGGTTCGGGTTAGGGTTAGGGTTAGGGTTAGGGTTCGGGTGAGGGGACGGTGAACCTTTAGGGGACAGGTTAGGGTACGACAACGGTTTAGGGTGAGCGTACGTGTTAGGGTACGGGTTAGTGTTAGCGTACGGGTTAGGTTTAGGGGACAGGTTAGGGTAAGGCTTCGGGTCAGGTTTAGGGTTAGGGTTAGGGTTAGGGTTAGGGGATGGGGTCGGTGTAGGGGACAGGTTAGTGTACGACAACGGTTTAGGGTGAGCGTACGTGTTAGGGTACGGGTTAGTGTTAGCGTACGGGTTAGGATTAGAGGACATGTTAGGGTAAGGCTTCGGGTAAGGGTTAGGGTTAGGTTTATGGTTAGGGTTAGGAGACGGGGACGGTTTAGGGGACAGGTTAGTGTACAACAACGGTTTAGGGTGTGTGTATGTGTTAGGGTATGGTTTAGTGTTAGCGTACGGGTTAGGATTAGGGGACGGGTTAGAGTAAGGCTTCGGGTAAGGGTTAGGGTTAGGGTTTGCGTTAGGGTTAGGGGACGGGGACGTTTTAGGGGACAGGTTAGAGTACGACAACGGTTTAGGGTGAGCGTACGTGTTAGGGTACGGGTTAGTGTTTGCGTACGGGTTAGGATTAGAGGACGTGTTAGGGTAAGGCTTCGGGTAAGGGTTAGGTTTAGGGTTAGGGTTAGGGTTAGGGTTAGGAGACGGGGACGGTTTAGGGGACAGGTTAGTGTATGACTACGGTTTAGGGTGTGCGTATGTGTTAGGGTACGGTTTAGTGTTAGCGTACGGGTTAGGATTAGGGGACGGGTTAGGGTAAGGCTTCGGGTAAGGGATAGGGTTAGGGTTAGGGTTAGGGTTAGGGGACGGGGACGGGGACCGTTTAGGGGACAGGTTATGGTACGACAACGGTTTATGGAGAGCGTACGTGGTAGGCTACGGGTTAGTGTTAGCATACGGGTTAGGATTAGGGGATGGGTTAGGGTAAGGCTTCGGGTAAGGGTTAGGGTTAGGGTTAGGGTTAGGGTTAGGGTTAGGGGACGGGGACGGTTTAGGGGACAGGTTAGGGTACGACAACGGTTTAGGGTGAGTGTCCGTGTTAGGGTACAGGTTAGTGTTAGTGTACGGTTTAGGATTAGGGGACGGGTTAGTGTAAGGCTTCGGGTAAGGGTTAGTGTTAGGGTTAGGGTTAGGGTTAGGGGACGGGGACGGGGACGGTTTAGGGGACAGGTCAGTGTATGACAACTGTTTAGGGTGAGCGTACGTGTTAGGGTACGGTTTAGTGTTATAATAAGGGTTAGGATTAGGGGACGGTTTAGGGTAAGGCTTCGGGTAAGGTTTAGGTTTAGGGTTAGGGTTCGGGTTAGGGTTAGGGTTAGGGTTAGGGTTCGGGTGAGGGGACGGTGAACCTTTAGGGGACAGGTTAGGGTACGACAACGGTTTAGGGTGAGCGTACGTGTTAGGGTAAGGGTTAGTGTTAGCGTACGGGTTAGGTTTAGGGGACAGGTTAGGGTAAGGCTTCTGGTCAGGGTTAGGGTTAGGGTTAGGGTTAGGGTTAGGTGATGGGGTCGGTGTAGGGGACAGGTTAGGGTACGACAACGGTTTAGGGTAAGCGTACGTGTTAGGGTACGGGTTAGTGTTAGCGTACAGGTTAGGATTAGAGGACGTGTTAGGGTAAGGCTTCGGGTAAGGGTTAGGGTTAGGTTTATGGTTAGGGTTAGGAGACGGGGACGGTTTAGGGGACAGGTTAGTGTACAACAACGGTTTAGGGTGTGTGTATGTGTTAGGGTACGGTTTAGTGTTAGCGTACGGGTTAGGATTAGGGGACGGGTTAGAGTAAGGCTTCGGGTAAGGGTTAGGGTTAGGGTTAGGGTTAGGGTTAGGGGACGGGGACGGTTTAGGGGACAGGTTAGGGTACGACAATGGTTTAGGGTGAGTGTACGTGTTAGGGTACAGGTTAGTGTTAGGGTACGGTTTAGGATTAGGGGACGGGTTAGGGTAAGGCTTCGGGTAAGGGTTAGGGTTAGGGTTAGGGTTAGGGTTAGGGGACGGGGACGGGGACGGTTTAGGGGACAGGTCAGTGTATGACAACGGTTTAGGGTGAGCGTACGTGTTAGGGTACGGTTTAGTGTTATAATAAGGGTTAGGATTAGGGGACGGTTTAGGGTAAGGCTTCGGGTAAGGTTTAGGTTTAGGGTTAGGGTTAGGGTTAGGGTTAGGGGACGGGGACGGTTTAGGGGACAGGTTAGAGTACGACAACGGTTTAGGGTGAGCGTACGTGTTAGGGTACGGGTTAGTGTTAGCGTACGGGTAAGGATTAGAGGACGTGTTAGGGTAAGGCTTCGGGTAAGGTTTAGGGTTAGGGTTAGGGTTAGGGTTAGGGTTAGGGTTAGGAGACGGGGACTGTTTAGGGGACAGGTTAGTGTACGACTACGGTTTAGGGTGTTCGTATGTGTTAGGGTACGGTTTAGTGTTAACGTATGGGTTAGGAATAGGGGACGGGTTAGGGTAAGGCTTCGGGTAAGGGATAGGGTTAGGGTTAGGGTTAGGGTTAGGGGACGGGGACCGTTTAGGGGACAGGTTATGGTACGACAACGGTTTATGGTGAGCGTACGTGTTAGGCTACGGGTTAGTGTCAGCATACGGGTTAGGATTAGGGGATGGGTTAGGGTAAGGCTTCGGGTAAGGGTTCGGGTTAGGGTTAGGGTTAGGTTTAGGGATAGGGTGAGGGCACGGTGACGGTTTAGGGGACAGGTTAGGGTACGACAACGGTTTAGGGTGAGCGTACGTGTTATGGTACGGGTTAGTGTTAGCGTACGGGTTAGGATTAGGGGACGGGTTAGGGTAAGGCTTCGGGTCAGGGTTAGGATTAGGGTTAGGGATAGGGTTAGGGGACGGGGACGGTTTAGGGGACAGGTTAGGGTACGACAACGGTTTATGTTGAGCGTACGTGTTAGGGTACGGGTTAGTGTTAGCGTACGGTTTAGGAATAGGGTACGGGTTAGGGTAAGCCTTTGGGTAAGGGTTAGGGTTAGGTTTAGGGTTAGGGGACGGGGACGGTTTAGGGGATAGTTTAGGGTAAGACAAAGGTTTAGGGTGAGCGTACGTGTTAGGGTACGGGTTAGTGTTAACGTATGGGTTAGGATTATGGGACGGGTTAGGGTAAGGCTTCGGGTAAGGGTTATGGCTAGGGTTAGGGTTAGGGTTAGGGGACGGGGACGGTTACGGGACAGGTTAGTGTATGACAACGGTTTAGGGTGAGCGAACGTGTTAGGGTACAGGTTAGTGTTATCGTATGGGTTAGGATTAGGGGAAGGGTTAGGGTAAGGCTTCGGGTAAGGGTTAGAGTTTGGGTTAGGGTTAGAGTTAGGGTTAGGGGACGGGGACGGTTTAGGGGACAGGTTAGGGTACGACAATGGTTTAACTTGAGCGTACGTGTTAGGGTACGGGTTAGTGTTAGCGTACGGGTTAGGATTAGAGGACGTGTTAGGGTAAGGCTTCGGGTAAGGGTTAGGTTTAGGGTTAGGGTTAGGGTTAGGGTTAGGAGACGGGGACGGTTTAGGGGACAGGTTAGTGTACAACAACGGTTTAGGGTGTGTGTATGTGTTAGGATACGGTTTAGTGTTAGCGTACGGGTTAGGATTAGGGGACGGGTTAGGGTAAGGCTTCAGGTAAGGTTTAGGGTTAGGGTTAGGGTTAGGGGATGGGGACGGTTTAGGGGACAGGTTAGGGTACGACAAAGTTTTAGGGTGAGCGTACGTGTTAGGGTTCGGGTTAGAGTTAGCGTACGGGTTAGGATTAGGGGACGGGTTAGTGTAAGGCTTCGGGTAAGGGTTAGGGTTAGGGTTAGGGTTAGGTGACGGGGATGGGTACGGGGACAGTTTAGGGTACAGGTTAGTGTACGACAACGGTTTAGGGTGAGCGTGCGTGTTAGGGTACGGGTTAGTGTTAGCGTACGGGTTAGGATTATGGGACGGGTTAGGGTAAGACTTCGGGTAAGTGTTAGGGCTAGGGTTAGGGTTAGGGTTAGGGGACGGGGACGGTTTAGGAGACAGGTTAGTGTATGACAACGGTTTAGGGTGAGCGTACATGTTAGGGTACAGTTTAGTGTTATCCTATGGGTTAGGATTAGGGGACGGGTTAGGGTAAGGCGTAGGGTAAGAGTTAGGGTTACGGTTAGGGTTAGGGTTAGGGGATGGGGACGGTTTAGGGGACAGGATAGGGTACGACAACGGTTTAGGGTGAGCGTACATGTTAGGGTACGGGTTAGTGTTAGTGTACGGGTTAGGATTAGGGGAAGGGTTAGGGTAAGGCTTCGGGTAAGGGTTAGGGTTAGGGTTAGGGTTAGGGTTAGGGTTAGGGAAAGGGGACGGTTTAGGGGACAGGTTAGGGTACGACAACGGTTTAGGGTGAGCTTACGTGTTAGGGTACGGGTTAGAGTTAGCATACGGGTTAGGATTAGGGGACGGTTTAGGGTAAGGCTTCGGGTAAGGGTTCGGGTTAGGGTTAGGGTTAGGGTTAGGGTTAGGTTTAGGGGACGGTGACGGTTTAGGAGACAGGTTAGGGTATGACAACGGTTTAGGGTGAGGCTACGTGTTAGGGTACCGTTTAGTGTTAGCGTACGGGTTAGGAATAGGGGTGGGTTAGGGTAAGGCTTCGGGTAAGGGTTAGGGTTATGGTTAGGGTTAGGGTTAGGGTTAGGGGACGGGGACGGTTTAGGGGACAGGTTATGGTACGACAACGGTTTATGGTGAGCGTACGTGTTAGGCTACGGGTTAGTGTTTGCGTACGGGTTAGGATTAGGGGATGGGTTAGGGTAAGGCTTCAGGTAAGGGTTAGGGTTAGGGTTAGGGAACGGGGACGGTTTAGGGGACAGGTTAGAGTACGACAACTGTTTAGGGTGAGCGTACGTGTTAGGGTACGGGTTAGTGTTAGGGGACGAGTTAGGATTAGGGGACGAGTTAGGGTAAGGCTTCGGATAAGGGTTAGGGTTAAGGTTAGGGTTAGGGTTAGGGTTAGGGAATGGGGACGGTTTAGGGGACAGGTTAGGGTACGACAACGGTTTAGGGTGAGCGTACGTGTTAGGGTACGGGTTAGTGTTAGCGTATGGGTTAGGATTAGGGGACGGGTTAGGGTAAGGCTTCGGGTCAGGGTTAGGGTTAGGGTTAGGGATAGGGTTAGGGGACGGTGACGGTTTAGGGGACAGGTTAGGGTACGACAACGGTTTAGGGTGAGCGTACGTGTTAGGGTACGGGTTAGTGTTAGCGTACGGGTTAGGATTAGAGGACGTTTTAGGGTAAGGCTTCGGGTAAGGTTTAGGGTTAGGGTTAGTGTTAGGGTTAGGGTTAGGAGACGGGGACGGTTTAGGGGACAGGTTATTGTACAACAACGGTTTAGGGTGTGTGTATGTGTTAGGATACGGTTTAGTGTTAGCGTACGGGTTAGGATTAGGGGACGTGTTAGGGTAAGGCTTCAGGTAAGTGTTAGGGTTAGGGTTAGGGTTAGGCTTAGGGGATGGGGACGGTTTAGGGGACAGGTTAGGCTACGACAACGGTTTATGGTGAGCGTACGTGTTAGGCTATGGGTTAGTGTTAGCCTACGGTTTAGGATTAGGGTACGGGTTAGGGTAAGGCTTTGGGTAAGGGTTAGGGATAGGTTTAGGGTTAGGGGATGGGGACGGTTTAGGGGACAGGTTAGGGTACGACAAAGGTTTAGGGTGAGCGTACGTGTTAGGGTACGGGTTAGTGTTAGCGTACGGTTTAGGATTAGGGGACGGGTTATGGTAAGGCTTCGGGTAAGGGTTCGGGTTAGGGTTAGGGTTAGGGTTAGGTTTTGGGGACGGTGACTGTTTAGGGGACAGGTTAGGGTACGACAACGGTTTAGGGGGAGCCTACGTGTTAGGGTACGTGTTAGTGTTAGCGTACGGGTTAGGAATAGAGGACGGGTTAGGGTAAGGCTTCGGGTAATGGTTAGGGTTAGTGTTAGGGTTAGGGTTAGGGGACGGGGACGGTTTAGGAGACAGGTTAGGGTACGACAACGGTTTAGGGTGAGCGTACGTGTTAGGTTACGGGTTAGTGTTAGCGTACGGGTTAGGATTAGAGGACATGTTAGGGTAAGGCTTCGGGTAAGGGATAGGGTTAGGGTTAGGGTTAGGGTTATGGTTAGGGGATGGGGACGGTTTAGGGGACAGGTTATGGTACGACAACGGTTTATGGTGAGCGTACGTGTTAGGCTACGGGTTAGTGTTAGCGTACGGTTTAGGATTTGGGATTGGGTTAGGGTAAGGCTTCGGGTAAGGGTTAGGTTTAGGGTTAGGGTTAGGGTTAGGGGACGGGGACGGTTTAGGGGACAGTTTAGGCTACAACAACGGTTTAGGGTGAGCGTACGTGTTAGGGTACGGGTTAGTGTTAGCGTACGGGTTAGGATTAGGGGACGGGTTAGGGTAAGGCTTCGGGTAAGTGTTAGGGTTAGGGTTAAGGTTAGGGTTAGGGGACGGGGACGGTTTAGGGGACAGGTTAGGGTACGACAACGGTTTAGGGTGAGTGTACGTGTTAGGGTACGGGTTAGTGTTAGCGTACGGTTTAGGATTAGGCGACGGGTTAGGGTAAGGCTTCGGGTAAGGGTTAGGGTTAGGGTTAGTGTTAGGGTTAGCGGACGGGGACGGTTTAGGGGACAGGTTAGGGTACGACAAAAGTTTAGTGTGAGCGTACGTGTTAGGGTACGGGTTAGTGTTAGCGTACAGGTTAGGATTAGGGGACGTGTTAGGGTAAGGCTTCGGGTCAGGGTTAGGGTTAGGGTTAGGGATAGGGTTAGGGGACGGGGACGGTTTAGGGGACAGGTTAGGGTACGAAAACGGTTTACCTTGAGCGTACGTGTTAGGGTAGGGGTTAGTGTTAGCGTACGGGTTAGGATTAGAGGACGTGTTAGGTTAAGGCTTCGGGTAAGGGTTAGGGTTAGGGTTAGGGTTAGGGTTAGGGTTAGGGGACGGGAACGGTTTAGGGGACAGGTTAGGCTACGACAACGGTTTAGGGTGAGCGTACGTGTTAGGGTACGGGTTAGTGTAAGCGTACGGGTTAGGATTAGGGGATGGGTTAGAGTAAGGCTTCGGGTAAGGGTTAGGGTTAGGGTTAGGGTTAGGGTTAGGGGACGGGGACGGTTTAGGGGACAGGTTAGGGTACGACAACGGTTTAGGGTGAGTGTACGTGTTAGGGTACGGGTTAGTGTTAGCGTAAGGTTTAAGATTAGGGGACGGGTTAGGGTAAGGCTTCGGGTAAGGGTTAGGGTTAGGGTTAGTGTTAGGGTTAGGGGACGGGGACGGTTTAGGGGACAGGTTAGGGTACGACAAAAGTTTAGGGTGAGCGTACGTGTTAGGGTACGGGTTAGTGTTAGCGTACGGGTTAGGATTGGGGACGGGTTAGGGTAAGGCTTCGGGTCAGGGTTAGGGTTAGTGTTAGGGATAGGGTTAGGGGACGGGGACGGTTTAGGGGACAGGTTAGGGTAAGAAAACGGTTTACGTTGAGTGTACGTGTTAGGGTACGGGTTAGTGTTAGCGTACGGGTTAGGATTAGAGGACGTGTTAGGGTAAGGCTTCGGGTAAGGGTTAGGGTTAGGGTTAGGGTTAGGTTTAGGGTTAGGAGACGGGGACGGTTTAGGGGACAGGTTAGTGTACAACAACGGTTTAGGGTGTGTGTATGTGTTAGGATACGGTTTAGTGTTAGCGTACGGGTTAGGATTAGGGGACGGGTTAGGGTAAGGCTTCCGGTAAGGGTTAGGGTTAGGGTTAGGGTTAGGGTTAGGGGATGGGGACGGTTTAGGGGACAGGTTAGGGTACGACAACAGTTTATGGTGAGCGTACGTGTTAGGCTATGGGTTAGTGTTAGCGTACGGTTTAGTATTAGGGGACGGGTTAGGGTAAGGCTTTGGGTAAGGGTTAATGTTAGGTTTAGGGTTAGGGGATGGGGTCGGTTTAGGGGACAGGTTAGGGTACGACAAATATTTAGGGTGAGCGTAGGTGTTAGGGTATGGGTTAGTGTTAGCGTACATGTTAGGATTAGGGGACGGGTTAGGGTAAGGCTTCGGGTAAGGGTTAGGGTTAGGGTTAGGGTTAGGGTTGGGGGACGAGGACGGTTTAGGGGACAGGTTAGGGTACGACAACGGTTTAGGGTGAGCGTACGTGTTAGGGTACGGGTTAGTTTTATCGTATGGGTTAGGATTAAGGGATGGGTTACGGTAAGGCTTCGGGTAAGGGTTAGGGTTAAGGTTTGGGTAAGGGTTAGGGGATGGGGACGGTTTAGGGGACAGGTTAGTGTACGACAACGGTTTAGGGTGAGCGTACGTGTTAGGGTACGGGTTAGTGTTAGCATACGGGTTAGGATTATGGGACGGGTTAGGGTAAGACTTCGGGTAAGTGTTAGGGCTAGGGTTAGGGTTAGGGTTAGGGGACGGGGACGGTTTAGGGGTCAGGTTAGTGTATGACAACGGTGTAGGGTGAGCGTACGTGTTAGGGTACAGTTTAGTGTTATCCTATGGGTTAGGATTAGGGGACGGGTTAGGGTAAGGCTTCGGGTAAGAGTTAGGGTTAGGGTTAGGGGATGGGGACGGTTTAGGGGACAGGATAGGGTACGACAACGGTTTAGGGTGAGCGTACATGTTAGGGTACGGGTTAGTGTTAGTGTACGGGTTAGGATTAGGGGAAGGGTTAGGGTAAGGCTTCGGGTAAGGGTTAGGGTTAGGGTTAGGGTTAGGGTTAGGGTTAGGGAAAGGGGACGGTTTAGGGGACAGGTTAGGGTACGACAACGGTTTAGGGTGAGCTTACGTGTTAGGGTACGGGTTAGAGATAGCATATGGGTTAGGATTAGGGGACGGTTTAGGGTAAGGCTTTGGGTAAGGGTTCGGGTTAGGGTTACGGTTAGGGTTAGGGTTAGGTTTAGGGGACGGTGACGGTTTAGGAGACAGGTTAGGGTACGACAATGGTTTAGGGTGAGCCTACGTGTTAGGGTACGGTTTAGTGTTAGCGTACGGGTTAGGAATAGGGGCGGCTTAGGGTAAGGCTTCGGGTAAGTGTTAGGGTTATGGTTAGGGTTAGGGTTAGGGTTAGGGGACGGGGACGGTTTAGGGGACAGTTTATGGTACCACAACGGTTTATGGTGAGCGTACGTGTTAGGCTACGGGTTAGTGTTTGCGTACGGGTTAGGATTAGGGGATGGGTTAGGGTAAGGCTTCAGGTAAGGGTTAGGGTTAGGGTTAGGGGACGGGGACGGTTTAGGGGACAGGTTAGGGTACGACAACGTTTTAGGGTGAGCGTACGTGTTAGGGTACAGGTTAGTGTTAGCGTACGGGTTAGGATTAGGGGATGGGTTACGGTAAGGCTTCGGGTAAGGGTTAGGGTTAGAGTTAGGGTTAGGGTTAAGGGACGGGGACGGTTTAGGGGACAGGTTACTGTACGACAACGGTTTAGGGTGAGTGTACTTGTTAGGGTACGGGTTAGTGTTAGTGTACGATTTAGGATTAGGGGACAAGTTAGGGTAAGGCTTCGGTTAAGGGTTAGGGTTAGGGTTAGGGTTAGGGGACGGGGACGGGGACGGTTTAGGGGACAGGTCAGTGTATGACAACGGTTTAGGGTGAGCGTACGTGTTAGGGTACGGTTTAGTGTTATCGTAAGGGTTAGGATTAGGGGACGGGTTAGGGTAAGGCTTCGGGTAAGGGTTAGCGTTAGGGTTAGGTTTAGGGTTAGGGTTAGGGGACGGGGACGGTTTAGGGGACAGGTTAGAGTACGACAACTGTTTAGGGTGAGCGTACGTGTTAGGGTACGGGTTAGTGTTAGCGTACGAGTTAGGATTAGGGGACGAGTTAGGGTAAGGCTTCGGATAAGGGTTAGGGTTAAGGTTAGGGTTAGGGTTAGGGATAGGGAATGGGGACGGTTTAGGGGTCAGGTTAGGGTACGACAACGGTTTAGGGTGAGCGTACATGTTAGGGTATGGGTTAGAGTTAGCATACGGGTTAGTATTAGGTGACAGGTTAGGGTAAGGCTTCGGGTAAGGGTTAGGGTTAGGGTTAGGGTTAGGGTTAGGGGACGGGGACGGTTTAAGGGACAGGTTAGGGTACGACAACGGTTTAGGGTGAGCGTACGTGTTAGGGTACGGGTTAGTGTTAGCGTACGGGTTAGGATTAGGGGACGGGTTAGGGTAAGGCTTCGGGTAAGGGTTAGGGTTAGGGTTAGTGTTAGGGTTAGGGGACGGGGACGGTTTAGGGGACAGGTTAGGGTACGACAAAGGTTTAGGGTGAGCGTACGTGTTAGGGTACGGGTTAGTGTTAGCGTACGAGTTAGGATTAGGGGACGGGTTAGGGTAAGGCTTCGGGTCAGGGTTAGGGTTAGGGTTAGGGTTAGGGTTAGGGTTAGGAGATGGGGACGGTTTAGGGGACAGGTTAGTGTACAACCACGGTTTAGGGTGTGTGTATGTGTTAGGATACGGTTTAGTGTTAGCGTACGGGTTAGGATTAGGGGACGGGTTAGGGTAAGGCTTCAGGTAAGGGTTAGGGTTAGGGTTAGGGTTAGGGTTAGGCGATGGGGACGGTTTAGGGGACAGGTTAGGGTACGACAACGGTTTATGGTGAGCGTACGTGTTAGGCTCTGGGTTAGTGTTAGCGTACGGTTTAGGATTAGGGGACGGGTTAGGGTAAGGCTTTGGGTAAGGGTTAGGGTTAGGTTTAGGGTTAGGGGACGGGGACGGTTTAGGGGACAGGTTAGTGTACGACAAAGGTTTAGGGTGAGCGTACGTGTTAGGGTACGGTTTAGTGTTAGCGTACGGGTTAGGATTAGGGGACGGGTTAAGGTAAGTCTTCGGGTAAGGGTTAGGACAAGGGTTAGGGTTAGGGTTAGGGGACGGGGACGGTTTAGGGGACAGGTTAGGGTTCGACAACGGTTTAGGGTGAGCGTACGTGTTAGGGTACGGGTTAGTGTTATCGTATGGGTTAGGATTAGGGGATGGGTTACGGTAAGGCTTTGGGTAAGGGTTAGGGTTAGGGTTAGGGTTAGGGTTAGGGTTAGGTTTAGGGGACGGGGACGGTTTAGGGGACAGGTTAATGTACGACAACGGTTTAGGGTGAGCGTACGTGTTAGGGTACGGGTTAGTGTTAGCATACGGTTTAGGATTAGGGGACGGGTTATGGTAAGGCTTCGGGTAAGATTTAGGGTTAGGGTTAGGGTTAGGGTTAGGGGACGGGGACGGTTTAGGGGACAGGTTAGTGTACGACAACGGTTTAGGGTGAGCGTACGTGTTAGGGTACGGGTTAGTGTTAGCGTACGGGTTAGGATTATGGGACGGGTTAGGGTAAGGCTTCGGGTAAGGTTTAGGGTTAGGGTTAGGGTTATGGTTAGGGTTAGGGGACGGGGACAGTTTAGGGGACAGTTTAGTGTATGACAACGGTTTAGGGTGAGCATACGTGTTAGGGTATAGGTTAGTGTTATCGTATGGGTTATGATTAGGGGACGGGTTAGAGTAAGGCTTCGGGTAAGGGTTAGGGTTAGGGTTAGGGTTAGGGTTAGGGGACGGGGACAGTTTAGGGGACAGGTTAGGGTACGACAACGGTTTAGGGTTAGCGTACGTGTTAGGGTAAAGGTTAGAGTTAGCGTACAGTTTAGGATTAGGGGACGGTTTAGGGTAAGGCTTCTGGTAAGGATTCGGGTTAGGGTTAGGGTTAGGGTTAGGGATAGGGTGAGGTGACGGTGACGGTTTAGGGGACAGGTTAGGGTACGACAACGGTTTAGTGTGAGCGTACGTGTTAGGGTTCGGGTTAGTGTTAGCGTACGGGTTAGGATTAGGGAACGGGTTAGGGTAAGGCTTCGGGTCAGGGTTAGGGTTAGGGTTAGGGATAGGGTTAGGGGACGGGGACGGTTTAGGGGACAGGTTAGGGTACGACAATGGTTTACGTTGAGCGTACGTGTTAGGGTACGGGTTAGTGTTAGCGTACGGGTTAGGATTAGAGGACGTGTTAGGGTAAGGCTTCGGGTAAGGGTTAGGGTTAGGGTTAGGGTTAGGAGACAGGGATGGTTTAGGGGACAGGTTAGTGTACAACAATGGTTGAGGGTGTGTGTATGTGTTAGGATACGGTTTAGTGTTAGCGTACGGGTTAGTATTAGGGGACGGGTTAGGGTAAGGCTTCAGGTAAGGGTTAGGGTTAGGGTTAGGGTTAGGGTTAGGGGATGGGGACGGTTTAGGGGACAGGTTAGGGTACGACAACGGTTTATGGTGAGCGTACGTGTTAGGCTATGGGTTAGTGTTAGCGTACGGTTTAGGATTAGGGTACGGGTTAGTGTAAGGCTTTGGGTAAGGGTTAGGGTTAGGTTTAGGGTTAGGGGACGGGGACGGTTTAGGGGACAGGTTAGGGTACGATAAAGGTTTAGGGTGAGCCTACGTGTTAGGGTACGGGTTAGTGTTAGCGTACGGGTTAGGAATAGGGGCGGGTTAGGGTAAGGCTTCGGGTAAGGGTTAGGGTTAGTGTTAGGGTTAGGGAACGGGGACGGGGACGGTTTAGGGGACAGGTTAGGGTACGACAAAGGTTTAGGGTGAGCGTACGTGTTAGGGTACGGGTTAGTGTTAGCGTACGGGTTAGGATTAGGGGAAGGGTTAGGGTAAGGCTTCGGGTAAGGGTTAGGGTTAGGGTTAGGGTTAGGGTTAGGGATAGGTAACGGGGACGGTTTAGGGGACAGGTTAGGGTACGACAACGGTTTAGGGTGAGCGTACGTGTTAGGGTATGGGTTAGAGTTAGCGTACGTGTTAGGATTAGGGGACGGTTTAGGGTAAGGCTTCGGGTAAGGGTTCGGGTTAGGGTTAGGGTTAGGGATAGGGTGAGGTGACGGTGACGGTTTAGGGGACAGGTTAGGGTACGACAACGGTTTAGGTTGAGCGTACGTGTTAGGGTATGGGTTAGTGTTAGCGTACGGTTTAGGATTAGGGTAGGGGTTAGGGTAAGGCTTTGGGTAAGTGTTAGGGATAGGTTTAGAGTTAGGGGATGGGGACGGTTTAGGGGACAGGTTAGGGTACGACAAATGTTTAGGGTGAGCGTACGTGTTAGGGTACGGGTTAGTGTTAGCATACGGGTTAGGATTAGGGGACGGGTTAGGGTAAGGCTTCGGGTAAGGGTTAGGGCTAGGGTTAGGGTTAGGGTTAGGGGACGGGGACGGTTTAGGGGACAGGTTAGTGTATGACAACGGTTTAGGGTGAGCGTACGTGTTAAGGTACAGGTTAGTGTTATCGTATGGTTTAGGATTAGGGGACGGGTTAGTGTAAGGCTTCGGGTAAGGGTTAGGGTTAGGGTTAGGGATAGGGTTAGGGGACGGGGACGGTTTAGGGGACAGGTTAGGGTACGACAACGGTTTACGTTGAGCGTACGTGTTAGGGTACGAGTTAGTGTTAGCGTACGGGTTAGGATTAGAGGACGTGTTAGGGTAAGGCTTCGGGTAAGGGTTAGGGTTAGGGTTAGGGTTAGGGTTAGGGTTACGAGACGGGGACGGTTTAGGAGACAGGTTAGTGTACAACAACGGTTAAGGGTGTGTGTATGTGTTAGCATACGGTTTAGTGTTAGCGTACGGGTTAGGATTAGGGGACGGTTTAGGGTAAGGCTTCAGGTAAGGGTTAGGGTTAGGGTTAGGGTTAGGGTTAGGGGATGGGGACGGTTTAGGGGACAGGTTAGGGTACGACAACGGTTTATGGTGAGCGTACGTGTTAGGCTATGGGTTAGTGTTAGCGTACGGTTTAGGATTAGGGGACGGGTTAGCGTAAGGCTTTGGGTAAGGGTTAGGGTTAGGTTTAGGGTTAGGGGACGGGGACGGTTTAGGGGACAGGTTAGGGTACGACAAAGGTTTAGGGTGAGCGTACGTGTTAGGGTACGGTTTAGTGTTAGCGTACGGGTTAGGATTAGTTGACGGGTTAGGGTAAGGCTTCGTGTAAGGGTTAGGGTTAGGGTTAGGGTTAGGGGACGGGGACGGGGACGGGGACATTTTAGGGGACAGGTTAGTGTACGACAACGGTTTAGGGTGAGCGTACGTGTTAGGGTACGGGTTAGTGTTAGCGTACGGTTTAGGATTAGGGGACGGGTTAGGGTAAGTCTTCGGGTAAGGTTTACGGCTAGGGTTAGGGTTAGGTTTAGGGGACGGGGACGGTTTAGGGGACAGGTTAGTGTACGACAACGGTTTAGGGTGAGCGTACGTGTTAGGGTACGGGTTAGTGTTATCGTATGTGTTAGGATTAGGGGATGGGTTATGGTAAGGCTTCGGGTAAGGGTTAGGGTTAGGGTTAGGGTTAGGGTTAGGGGACGGGGGCGGTTTAGGGGACAGGTTAGGGTACGACAACGGTTTAGGGTGAGCGTACGTGTTAGGGTACGGGTTAGTGTTATCGTATGGGTTAGGATTAGGGGACGGTTTACGGTAAGGCTTCGGATAAGGGTTAGGGTTAGGGTTAGGTTTAGGGTTAGGGTTAGGGGACGGGGATGGTTTAGGGGACAGGTTAGTGTACGACAACGGTTTAGGGTGAGCGTACGTGTTAGGGTACGGGTTAGTGTTAGCGTACGGGTTAGGATTAGGGGACGGGTTAGGGTAAGGCTTCGGGTAAGGTTTAGGGTTAAGTTTAGGGTTAGGGTTAGGGGACGGGGACAGTTTAGGGGACAGGTTAGTGTATGACAACGGTTTAGGGTGAGCGAACGTGTTAGGGTATAGGTTAGTGTTATCATATGGGTTAGGATTAGGGGACGGGTTAGAGTAAGGCTTCGGGTAAGGGTTAGGGTTAGGGTTAGGGTTAGGGTTAGGGGATGGGGACGGTTTAGGGGACAGGTTAGGGTACGACAACGGTTTAGGGTGTGCGTACGTGTTAGGGTACGGGTTAGTGTTAGCGTACGGGTTATGATTAGGGGAAGGGTTAGGGTACGGCTTCGGGTAAGGGTTAGGGTTAGGGTTAGGGTTAGGGAACGGGGACGGTTTAGGGGACAGGTTAGGGTACGACAACGGTTTAGGGTGAGCGTACGTGTTAGGGTATGGGTTAGAGTTTGCGTACGGGTTAGGATTAGGGGACGGTTTAGGGTAAGGCTTCGGGTAAGGGTTCGGGTTAGGGTTAGGGTTAGGGTTAGGGATAGGGTGAGGTGACGGTGACGGTTTAGGGGACAGGTTAGGGTACGACAACGGTTTAGGGTGAGCGTACGTGTTAGGGTATGGGTTAGTGTTAGCGTATGGGTTAGGATTAGGGGACGGGTTAGGGTAAGGCTTCGGGTCAGGGTTAGGGTTAGGGTTAGGGTTACGGTTAGGAGACGGGGACGGTTTAGGGGACAGGTTATTGTACAACAACGGTTTAGGGTGTGTGTATGTGTTAGGATACGGTTTAGTGTTAGCGTACGGGTTAGGATTAGGGGACGTGTTAGGGTAAGGCTTCAGGTAAGGGTAAGGGTTAGGGTTAGGGTTAGGGTTAGGGGATGGGGACGGTTTAGGGGACAGGTTAGGCTACGACAACGGTTTATGGTGAGCGTACGTGTTAGGCTATGGGTTAGTGTTAGCGTACGGTTTAGGATTAGGGTACGGGTTAGGGTAAGGCTTTGGGTAAGGGTTAGGGATAGGTTTAGTGTTAGGGGACGGGGACGGTTTAGGGGACAGGTTAGGGTACGACAAAGGTTTAGGGTGAGCGTACGTGTTAGGGTACGGGTTAGTGTTAGCGTACGGTTTAGGATTAGGGGACGGGTTATGGTAAGGCTTCGGGTAAGGGTTAGGGTTAGGGTTAGGGTTAGGGTTATGGTTAGGGGACGGGGACGGGTACGGGGACAGTTTAGGGGACAGGTTAGTGTACGACAATGGTTTAGGGTGAGCATACGTGTTAGGGTACGGGTTAGTGTTAGCGTACGGGTTAGGATTAGGGGACGGGTTAGGGTAAGGATTCGGGTAAGGGTTAGGGCTAGGGTTAGGGTTAGGGTTAGGGGACGGGGACGGTTTAGGTGACAGGTTAGTGTATGACAAATGTTTAGGGTGAGCGTACGTGTTAGGGTACAGGTTAGTGTTATCGTATGGGTTAGGATTAGGGGACGGGTTAGGGTAAGGCTTCGGGTAAGGGTTAGGGTTAGGGTTAGGGTTAGGGTTAGGGTTAGGGGATGGGGACGGTTTAGGGGACAGGTTAGGGTACGACAACGGTTTAGGGTGAGCGTACGTGTTAGTGTACGGGTTAGTGTTAGCGTACGGGTTAGGATTAGGGGAAGGGTTAGGGTAAGGCTTCGGGTAAGAGTTAGGGTTAGGGTTAGGGTTAGGGTTAGGGTTAGGGAACGGGGACGGTTTAGGGGACAGGTTAGGGTACGACAACGGTTTAGGGTGAGCGTACGTGTTAGGGTACGGTTTAGAGTTAGCATACGGGTTAGGATTAGGGGACGGTTTAGGGTAAGGCTTCGGGTAAGGTTTCGGGTTAGGGTTAGGGTTAGGGTTAGGGTTAGGTTTTGGGGACGGTGACGGTTTAGGGGACAGGTTAGGGTACGACAACGGTTTAGGGGAAGCCTACGTGTTAGGGTATGTGTTAGTGTTAGCGTACGGGTTAGGAATAGAGGACGGGTTAGGGTAAGGCTTCGGGTAATGGTTAGGGTTAGTGTTAGGGTTAGGGTTAGGGGACGGGGACGGTTTAGGGGACAGGTTAGGGTACGACAACGGTTTAGGGTGAGCGTACGTGTTAGGTTATGGGTTAGTGTTAGCGTACGGGTTAGGATTAGAGGACATGTTAGGGTAAGGGTTCGGGTAAGGGATAGGGTTAGGGTTAGGGTTAGGGTTATGGTTAGGGGACAGAGACGGTTTAGGGGACAGGTTATGGTACGACAACGGTTTATGGTGAGCGTACGTGTTAGGCTACGGGTTAGTGTTAGCGTACGGTTTAGGATTTGGGGATGGGTTAGGGTAAGGCTTCGGGTAAGGGTTAGGGTTAGGGTTAGGGTTAGGGTTAGGGGACGGGTACGGTTTAGGGGACAGTTTAGGCTACAACAACGGTTTAGGGTGAGCGTACATGTTAGGGTACGGGTTAGTGTTAGCGTACGGGTTAGGATTAGGGGACGGGTTAGGGTAAGGCTTCGGGTAAGGGTTAGGGTTAGGGTTAGTGTTAGGGTTAGCAGACGGGGACGGTTTAGGGGACAGGTTAGGGTACGACAACGGTTAGGGTGAGTGTACGTGTTAGGGTACGTGTTAGTGTTAGCGTACGGTTTAGGATTAGGCGACGGGTTAGGGTAAGGCTTCGGGTAAGGGTTAGGGTTAGGGTTAATGTTAGGGTTAGCGGACGGGGACGGTTTAGGGGACAGGTTAGGGTACGACAAAAGTTTAGGGTGAGCGTACGTGTTAGGGTATGGGTTAGTGTTAGCGTACGGGTTAGGATTAGGGGACGTGTTAGGGTAAGGCTTCGGGTCAGGGTTAGGGTTAGGGTTAGGGATAGGGTTAGGGGACGGGGACGGTTTAGGGGACAGGATAGGGTACGAAAACGGTTTACGTTGAGCGTACGTGTTAGGGTAGGGGTTAGTGTTAGCGTACGGGTTAGGATTAGAGGACGTGTTAGGTTAAGGCTTCGGGTAAGGGTTAGGGTTAGGGTTAGGGTTAGGGTTAGGGTTAGGGGACGGGAACGGTTTAGGGGACAGGTTATGGTACGACAATGGTTTATGGTGAGCGTACGTGTTAGGTTATGGGTTAGTGTTAGCGTATGGGTTAGGATTAGGGGATGGGTTAGGTTAAGGCTTCGGGTAAGGGTTAGTGTTAGGGTTAGGGTTAAGGTTAGGGGACGGGGACGGTTTAGGGGACAGGTTAGGCTACGAAAACGGTTTAGGGTGAGCGTACGTGTTAGGGTACGGATTAGTGTTAGCGTACGGGTTAGGATTAGGGGACGGGTTAGGGTAAGGCTTCGGGTAAGTGTTAGGGTTAGGGTTAGGGTTAGGTTTAGGGGACGGGGACGGTTTAGGGGACAGGTTAGGGTACGACAACGGTTTAGGGTGAGTGTACGTGTTAGGGTACGTGTTAGTGTTAGCGTACGGTTTAGGATTATGGGACGGGTTAGGGTAAGGCTTCGGGTAAGGGTTAGGGTTATGGTTAGTGTTAGGGTTAGGGGACGGGGACGGTTTAGGGGACAGGTTAGGGTACGACAAAAGTTTAGGGTGAGCGTACGTGTTAGGGTACGGGTTAGTGTTAGCGTACGGGTTAGGATTGGGGACGGGTTAGTGTAAGGCTTCGGGTCAGGGTTAGGGTTAGGGTTAGGGATAGGGTTAGGGGATGGGGACGGTTTAGGGGACAGTTTAGGGTACGAAAACGGTTTACGTTGAGTGTACGTGTTAGGGTACGGGTTAGTGTTAGCGTACGGGTTAGGATTAGAGGACGTGTTAGGGTAAGGCTTCGGGTAAGGGTTAGGGTTAGGGTTAGGGTTAGGGTTAGGGTTAGGAGACCGGGACGGTTTAGGGGACAGGTTAGTGTACAACAACGGTTTAGGGTGTGTGTATGTGTTAGGATACGGTTTAGTGTTAGCGTACGGGTTAGGATTAGGGGACGGGTTAGGGTAAGGCTTCCGGTAAGGGTTAGGGTTAGGGTTAGGGTTAGGGTTAGGGGATGGGGACGGTTTAGGGGACAGGTTAGGGTACGACAACAGTTTATGGTGAGCGTACCTGTTAGGCTATGGGTTAGTGTTAGCGTACGGTTTAGTATTAGGGGACGGGTTAGGGTAAGGCTTTGGGTAAGGGTTAATGTTAGGTTTAGGGTTAGGGGACGGGGTCGGTTTAGGGGACAGGTTAGGGTACGACAAATGTTTAGGGTGAGCGTACGTGTTAGGGTATGGGTTAGTGTTAGCGTACGGGTTAGGATTAGGGGACGGGTTAGGGTAAGGCTTCGGGTAAGGGTTAAGGGTAGGGTTAGGGTTAGGGTTGGGGGACGGGGACGGTTTAGGGGACAGGTTAGGGTACGACAACGGTTTAGGGTGAGCGTACGTGTTAGGGTACGGGTTAGTGTTATCGTATGGGTTAGGATTAGGGGATGGGTTACGGTAAGGCTTCGGGTAAGGGTTAGGGTTAGGGTTTGGGTTAGGTTTAGGGAACGGGGACGGTTTAGGGGACAGGTTAGGGTACGACAACGGTTTAGGGTGAGCGTACGTGTTAGGGTACGGGTTAGAGTTAGCCTACGGGTTAGGATTAGGGGACGGTTTAGGGTAAGGCTTCGGGTAAGGGTTCGGGTTAGGGTTAGGGTTAGGGTTAGGTTTAGGGGACAGTGACGGTTTAGGGGACAGGTTAGGGTACGACAACGGTTTAGGGTGACCCTACGTGTTAGGGTACGGGTTAGTGTTAGCGTACGGGTTAGGAATAGGGCACGGGTTAGTGTAAGGCTTCGGGTAAGGGTTAGGGTTAGTGTTAGGGTTAGGGTTAGGGGACGGGGACGGTTTAGGGGACAGGTTAGGGTACGACAACGGTTTAGGGTGAGCGTACGTGTTAGGTTACGGGTTAGTGTTAGCGTACGGGTTAGGATTAGAGGACGTGTTAGCGTAAGGCTTCGGGTAAGGGTTAGGGTTAGGGTTAGGGTTAGGGTTAGGGTTAGGTTTAGGGGACGGGGCGGTTTAGGGGACAGGTTATGGTACGACAACGGTTTATGGTGAGAGTACGTGTTAGGCTACAGGTTAGTGTTAGCGTACGGGTTAGGATTAGGGGACGGGTTAGTGTAAGGCTTCGGGTAAGGTTTAGGGTTAGGGTTAGGGTTAGGGTTAGGGTTAGGGGACGGGGACGGTTTACGGGACAGGTTAGAGAACGACAACGGTTTATGGTGAGCGTACGTGTTATGGTACAGTTTAGTGTTAGCGTACGAGTTAGGATTAGGGGACGAGTTAGGGTAAGGCTTCGGATAAGGGTTAGGGTTAAGGTCAGGGTTAGGGTTAGGGTTAGGGAACGGGGACGGTTTAGGGGACAGGTTAGGTTACGACAACGGTTTAGGGTGAGCGTACGTGTTAGGGTACGGTTTAGAGTTAGCATACGGGTTAGGAATAGGGGATGGGTTAGGGTAAGGCTTCGGGTAACGGTTAGGGTTAGGGTTAGGGTTAGGGTTAGGGTTAGGGGACGGGGACGGTTTAGGGGACGGGTTAGGGTACGACAACGGTTTAGGGTGAGCGTACGTGTTATGGTACGGGTTAGTGTTAGCGTACGGGTTAGGATTAGGGGAAGGGTTAGGGTAAGGCTTCGGGTAAGGGTAAGGGTTAGGGTTAGGTTTAGGGTTAGGGTTAGGGAACGGGGACGGTTTAGGGGACAGTTTAGGGTACGACAACGGTTTAGGGTGAGCGTACGTGTTAGGGTACGGTTAGAGTTAGCATACGGGTTAGGATTAGGGGACGGTTTAGGGTAAGGCTTCGGGTAAGGGTTCGGGTTAGGGGACAGTGACGGTTTAGGGGACAGGTTAGGGTACGACAACGGTTTAGGGTGACCCTACGTGTTAGGGTACGGGTTAGTGTTAGCGTACGGGTTAGGAATAGGGCACGGGTTAGTGTAAGGCTTCGGGTAAGGGTTAGGGTTAGTGTTAGGGTTAGGGTTAGGGGACGGGGACGGTTTAGGGGACAGGTTAGGGTACGACAACGGTTTAGGGTGAGCGTACGTGTTAGGTTACGGGTTAGTGTTAGCGTACGGGTTAGGATTAGAGGACGTGTTAGCGTAAGGCTTCGGGTAAGGGTTAGGGTTAGGGTTAGGGTTAGGGTTAGGGTTAGGTTTAGGGGACGGGGCGGTTTAGGGGACAGGTTATGGTACGACAACGGTTTATGGTGAGAGTACGTGTTAGGCTACAGGTTAGTGTTAGCGTACGGGTTAGGATTAGGGGACGGGTTAGTGTAAGGCTTCGGGTAAGGTTTAGGGTTAGGGTTAGGGTTAGGGTTAGGGTTAGGGGACGGGGACGGTTTACGGGACAGGTTAGAGAACGACAACGGTTTATGGTGAGCGTACGTGTTATGGTACAGTTTAGTGTTAGCGTACGAGTTAGGATTAGGGGACGAGTTAGGGTAAGGCTTCGGATAAGGGTTAGGGTTAAGGTCAGGGTTAGGGTTAGGGTTAGGGAACGGGGACGGTTTAGGGGACAGGTTAGGGTACGACAACGGTTTAGGGTGAGCGTACGTGTTAGGGTACGGTTTAGAGTTAGCATACGGGTTAGGAATAGGGGATGGGTTAGGGTAAGGCTTCGGGTAACGGTTAGGGTTAGGGTTAGGGTTAGGGTTAGGGTTAGGGGACGGGGACGGTTTAGGGGACGGGTTAGGGTACGACAACGGTTTAGGGTGAGCGTACGTGTTATGGTACGGGTTAGTGTTAGCGTACGGGTTAGGATTAGGGGAAGGGTTAGGGTAAGGCTTCGGGTAAGGGTAAGGGTTAGGGTTAGGTTTAGGGTTAGGGTTAGGGAACGGGGACGGTTTAGGGGACAGGTTAGGGTACGACAACGGTTTAGGGTGAGCGTACGTGTTAGGGTACGGTTAGAGTTAGCATACGGGTTAGGATTACGGGACGGTTTAGGGTAAGGCTTCGGGTAAGAGTTCGGGTTAGTGTTAGGTTTAGGGTTAGGGTTAGGTTTAGGGGACGGTGACGGTTTAGGGGACAGGTTAGGGTACGACAACGGTTTTGGGTGAGCCTACGTGTTAGGGTACGGGTTAGTGTTAGCGTACGGGTTAGGAATAAGGGACGGGTTAGGGTAAGGCTTCGGGTAAGGGTTAGGGTTAGTGTTAGGGTTAGGGTTATTGGACGGGGACGGTTTAGGGGACAGGTTAGAATACGACAACGGTTTAGGGTGAGCGTACGTGTTAGGGTACGGGTTAGTGTTAGCGTACGAGTTAGGATTAGGGGACGGGTTAGGTTAAGGCTTCGGGTAAGGGTTAGGGTTAAGGTTAGGGTTATGGTTAGGGTTAGGGAACGGGGACGGTTTAGGGGACAGGTTAGTGTACGACAACGGTTTAGGGTGAGCGTACGTGTTAGGGGACGGGTTAGAGTTAGCATACGGGTTAGGATTAAGGGACGGGTTAGGGTAAGGCTTCGGGTTAGTTTTAGGGTTAGGGGTTAGGTTTAGGGTTAGGGGATGGGGACGGTTTAGGGGACAAGTTAGTTTACGACAACTGTTTAGGGTGAGCGTACGTGTTAGGGTACGGGTTAGTGTTAGCGTACGTGTTAGTATTAGGGGACGGGTTAGGTTAAGGCTTCGGGTAAGGGTTAGGGTTAGGGTTAGGTTTAGGGTTAGTGTTAGTGGACGGGGACAGTTTAGGGGACAATTAGGGTACGACAACGGTTTAGGGTGAGTGTACGTGTTAGGGTACGGGTTAGTGTTAGCGTACAGGTTAGGATTAGGGGACGGTTTAGGGTAAGACTTCGGGTAAGGGTTCGGGTTAGGGTTAGGGTTAGGGTTAGGGATAGGGTGAGGGGACGGTGACGGTTTAGGGGACAGGTTAGGGTACGACAACAGTTTAGGGTGAGCGTACGTGTTAGGGTACGGGTTAGTGTTAGCGTACGGGTTAGGATTAGGGGACGGGTTAGGGTAAGGCTTCGGGTCAGGGTTATGGTTAGGGTTAGGGTTAGGGTTAGGGAACGGGGACGGTTTAGCGGACAGATTAGGGTACGACAACGGTTTAGGGTGAGCGTACGTGTTAGGGTACGGGTTAGTGTTAGCGTACGGTTTAGGATTAGAGGACGTGTTAGGGTAAGGCTTCGGGTAAGGGTTAGGGTTAGGGTTAAGGTTAGTGTTAGGGTTAAGAGACGGGGACGGTTTAGGGGACAGGTTAGTGTACAACAACGGTTTAGGGTGTGTGTATGTGTTAGGGTACGGTTTAGTGTTAGCGTACGGGTTAGGATTAGGGGACGGGTTAGGGTAAGGCTTCGGGTAAGGGTTAGGGTTAGGGTTAGGGTTAGGGGACGGGGACGGTTTAGGGGACAGGTTAGGGTACGACAACGGTTTATGGTGAGCGTACGTGTTAGGCTACGGGTTAGTGTTAGCGTACGGGTTAGGATTAGGGGACGGGTTAGGGTAAGGCTTCGGGTAAGAGTTAGGGTTAGGGTTAAGGTTAGGTTTAGGGGACGGGGACGGGGACGGTTTAGGGGACAGGTCAGTGTATGATAAAGATTTAGGGTGACCGTACGTGTTAGGGTATGGGTTAGTGTTAGCGTACGGTTTAGGGTTAGGGGACGGGTTAGGGTAAGACTTCGGGTAAGGGTTAGGGTTAGGGTTAGGGTTAGGGTTAGGGGACGGGGACGGTTTAGGGGACAGGTTAGGGTACGACAACGGTTTAGGGTGAGCGTACGTGTTAGGGTACGGGTTAGTGTTATCGTAAGTGTTAGGATTAGGGGACGGGTTAGGGTAAGGCTTCGGGTAAGGGTTAGGGTTAGGGTTAGGGGCCGGGGACGGTTTAGGTGACAGGTTAGAGTATGACAACGGTTTAGGGTGAGCGTACGTGTTAGGGTACGGGTTAGTGTTAGCGTATGAGTTAGGATTAGGGGACGGGTTAGGGTAAGGCTTCGGATAAGTGTTAGGGTTAAGGTTAGGGTTAGGGTTAGGGTTAGGGAACGGGGACGGTTTAGGGGACAGGTTAGTGTACGACAACGGTTTAGGGTGAGCGTACGTGTTAGGGTACCGGTTAGTGTTAGCGTACGGGTTAGGATTAGGTGACGGGGTAGGGTAAGGCTTCGGGTAAGGTTTAGGGTTAGGGTTAGGGTTAGGGTTACGGTTAGGGAACGGGGAGGATTTAGGGGACAGGTTAGTGTACGACAACGGTTTAGGGTGAGCGTACGTGTCAGGGTACGGGTTATTGTTAGCGTACGGGTTAGGATTAGAGGACGGGTTAGGGTAAGGCTTCGAGTAAGGGTTAGGGTTAGGGTTAGGGTTAGGGTTAGGGAACGGGGATGGGGACGGTTTAGGGGACAGGTTAGGGTACGACAACGGTTTAGGGTGTGCGTATCTGTTAGGGTACGGTTTAGTGTTAGCGTACGGGTTAGGATTACGGGACGTGTTAGGGTAAGGCTTCGGGTAAGGGTTAGGTTTAGGGTTAGGGTTAGGGTTAGGTTTAGGGGACGGGGACGATTTAGGGGACAGGTTAGGGTTCGACATCGGTTTATGGTGAGCGTACGTGTTAGGGTACGGGTTACTGTTAGCGTACGGGTTAGGATTAGGGGACGGGTTAGGGTAAGGCTTCGGGTAAGGGTTAGGTTTAGGGTTAGGGTTAGGGTTAGGGGACGGTTTAGGGGACAGGTTAGGGTACGACAACGGTTTAGGGTGAGCGTACGTTTTAGGGTACGGGTTAGTGTTAGCGTACGGGTTAGGATTAAGGGACGGGTTAGGGTAAGGCTTCGGGTAAGTGTTAGGGTTAGGGTTAGGGTTAAGGTTAGGGTTAGGGGACGGGGACGGTTTAGGGGACTGGTTAGTGTACGACAACATTTTAGGGTGAGCGTACGTGTTAGGGTACGGGTTTGTGTTAGCGTACAGGTTAGGATTAGGGGACGGGTTAGGGTAAGGCTTCGGGTAAGGGTTAGGGTTAGGTTTATGTTTAGGGTTAGGGTTAGGGGACGGAGATGTTTAAGGGGACAGGTTAGGGTACAACGGTTTAGCGTGAGCGTACGTGTTAGGGTACGGGTTAGAGTTACCGTACGGGTTAGGATTAGGGGACGGGTTAGGGTAAGGCTTCGGGTAAGGGTCAGGTTTAGGGTTAGGGTTAGGGTTAGGGTTAGGTTTAGGGAACGGGGACGGTTTAGGGGACAGGTTAGTGTACGACAACGGTTTAGGGTGAGCGTACGTGTTAGGGTACGGGTTAGAGTTAGCCTACGGGTTAGGATTAGGGGACGGTTTAGGGTAAGGCTTCGGGTAAGGGTTCGGGTTAGGGTTAGGGTTAGGGTTAGGGTTAGGTTTAGGGGACGGTGACGGTTTAGGGGACAGGTTAGGGTACGACAACTCTTTAGGGTGACCCTACGTGTTAGGGTACGGGTTAGTGTTAGCGTACGGGTTAGGAATAGGGGACGGGTTAAGGTAAGGCTTCGGGTAAGGGTTAGGGTTAGTGTTAGGGTTAGGGTTAGGGGACGGGGACGGTTTAGGGGACAGGTTAGGGTACGACAACAGTTTAGGTTGAGCGTACGTGTTAGGTTACGGGTTAGTGTTAGCGTACGGGTTAGGATTAGAGGACGTGTTAGTGTAAGGCTTCGGGTAAGGGTTAGGGTTAGGGTTAGGGTTAGGGTTAGGGTTAGGTTTAGGGGACGGGGACGGTTTAGGGTACAGGTTATGGTACGACAACGGTTTATGTTGAGAGTACGTGTTAGGCTACAGGTTAGTGTTAGCGTACGGATTAGGATTAGGGGATGGGTTAGGGTAAGGCTTCGGGTAAGTGTTAGGGTTAGGGTTAGGGGACGGGGACGGTTTAGGGGACAGGTTAGGGTACGACAACGGTTTAGGGTGAGCGTACGTGTTAGGGTACGGTTTAGTGTTATCGTAAGGGTTAGGATTAGAGAACGGGTTAGTGTAAGGCTCCGGGTAAGGTTTAGGGTTAGGGTTAGGGTTAGGGTTAGGGTTAGGTGATGGGGACGGTTTACGGGACAGGTTAGAGTACGACAACGGTTTATGGTGAGCGTACGTGTTAGGGTACAGGTTAGTGTTAGCGTACGAGTTAGGATTAGGGGACGAGTTAGGGTAAGGCTTCGGATAAGTGTCAGGGTTAAGGTCAGGGTTAGGGTTAGGGTTAGGGAACGGGGACGGTTTAGGGGACAGGTTAGGGTACGACAACGGTTTAGGGTGAGTGTACGTGTTAGGGTACGGTTTAGAGTTAGCATACGGGTTAGGATTAGGGGACGGGTTAGGATAAGGCTTCGGGTAAGGGTTAGGGTTAGGGTTAGGGTTAGGGTTAGGGGATGGGGACGGTTTAAGGGACAGGTTAGGGTACGACAACGGTTTAGGGTGAGCGTACGTGTTAGGGTATGGGTTAGTGTTAGCGTACGGTTTAGGAATAGGGGACGGGTTAGGGTAAGGCTTCGGGTAACGGTTAGGGTTAGGGTTAGGGTTAGGGTTAGGGTTAGGGGACGGGGATGGTTTAGGGGACGGGTTAGGGTACGACAACGGTTTAGGGTGAGCGTACGTGTTAGGGTACGTGTTAGTGTTAGCGTACGGGTTAGGATTAGGGGAAGGGTTAGGGTCAGGCTTCGGGTAAGGGTTAGGGTTAGGGTTAGGGTTAGGGTTAGGGTTAGGGAACGGGGACGGTTTAGGGGACAGGTTAGGGTACGACAACGGTTTAGGGTGAGCGTACGTGTTAGGGTATGGGTTAGTGTCAGCGTACGGTTTAGGATTAGGGGACGCGTTAGGGTAAGGCTTCGGGTAAGGGTTAGGGTTAGGGTTAGGGTTAGGGTTAGGGGACGGGGACGGTTTAGGGGACAGGTTAGTGTACGACAACGGTTTAGGGTGAGCGTACGTGTTAGGGTACGGGTTAGAGTTAGCATACGGGTTAGGATTAAGGGACGGGTTAGGGTAAGGCTTCGGGTTAGTTTTAGGGTTATGGTTAGGGTTAGGGTTAGAGTTAGGCGACGCGGACGGTTTAAGGGACAGGTTAGGGTATGACAACGGTTTAGGGTGAGCGTACGTGTTAGGGTACAGGTTAGTGTTAGCGTACGGGTTAGGATTAGGGGACGGGTTAGGGTAAGGCTTCGGGTAAGGGTTATGGTTAGGGTTAGTGTTAGGGTTAGGGGACGGGGACGGTTTAGGGGACAGGTTAGGGTACGACAAAGTTTTAGGGTGAGCGTACGTGTTAGGGTACGGGTTAGTGTTAGCGTACAGGTTAGGATTAGGGGTCGGTTTAGGGTAAGGCTTCGGGTAAGTTTTCGGGTTAGGGTTAGGGTTAGGGTTAGGGTTAGGGTGAGGGGACGGTGACGGTTTAGGGGACAGGTTAGGGTACGACAACAGTTTAGGGTGAGCGTACGTGTTAGGGTACGGGTTAGTGTTAGCGTACGGGTTAGGATTAGGGGACGGGTTAGGGTAAGGCTTCGGATCAGGGTTATGGTTAGGGTTAGGGTTAGGGAACGGGGACGGTTTAGCGGACAGGTTAGGGTACAACAACGGTTTAGGGTGAGCGTACGTGTTAGGGTACAGGTTAGTGTTAGCGTACGGGTTAGGATTAGAGGACGTGTTAGGGTAAGGCTTCGGGTAAGGGTTAGGGTTAGGGTTAAGGTTAGGGTTAGGGTTAGGAGACGGGGACGGTTTAGGGGACAGGTTAGTGTACAACAACGGTTTAGGGTGTGTGTATGTGTTAGGGTACTGTTTAGTGTTAGCGTACGGGTTAGGATTAGGGGACGGGTTAGGGTAAGGCTTCGGGTAAGGGTTAGGGTTAGGGTTAGGGTTAGGGTTAGGGGACGGGGACGTTTTAGGGGACAGGTTAGGGTACGACAACGGTTTAGCGTGAGCGTACGTGTTAGGGTACGGGTTCGAGTTAGCGTACGGGTTAGGATTAGGGGACGGGTTAGGGTAAGGCTTCGGGTAAGGGTCAGGTTTAGGGTTAGGGTTAGGGTTAGGGTTAGGGTTAGGGGACAGGGACGGTTTAGGGGACAGGTTAGGGTACGACAACGGTTTAGGGTGAGCGTACGTTTTAGGGTACGGGTTATTGTTAGCGTATGGGTTAGGATTAGGGGACGGATTAGGGTAAGGCTTCGGGTAAGGGTTAGGGTTAGGGTTAGGGGACGGGGACGGGGACGGTTTAGGGGACAGGTTAGGGTACGACAACGGTTTAGGGTGAGCGTACGTGTTAGGGTACGGGTTAGTGTTAGCGTACGGGTTAGGATTAGTGTACGGGTTAGGGTAAGGCTTCGGGAAAGGGTTAGGTTTAGGGTTAGGGTTAGGGTTAGGGGACGGGGACGGTTTAGGGGACAGGTTAGTGTACGACAACGGTTTAGGGTGAGCGTACGTGTTAGGGTACTGTTTAGTGTTAGCGTACTGGTTAGGATTAGGGGACGGGTTTGAGTAAGGCTTCGGGTAAGGGTTAGGGTTAGGGTTAGGGTTAGGGTAAGGGGACGGGGACGGTTTAGGGGACAGGTTAGGGTACGACAAAGATTTAGGGTGAGCGTACGTGTTAGGGTACGGGTTAGTGTTAGCGTACGGGTTAGGATTACGGGACGGGTTAGCGTAAGGCTTCGGGTAAGAGTTAGGTTTAGCGTTAGGGTTAGGGTTAGGGGACGGGGACAGTTTAGGGGACAGGTTAGTGTATGACAACGGTTTAGGGTGAGAGTACGTGTTAGGGTACAGGTTAGTGTTATCGTATGGGTTAGGATTAGGGGACGGGTTAGGGTAAGGCTTCGGGTAAGGGTTAGAGTTAGGGTTAGGGGACGGGGACGGTTTAGGGGACAGGTTAGGGTACAACAACCGTTTAGGGTGAGCGTACGTGTTAGGGTACGGGTTAGTGTTAGCGTACGGGTTAGGATTAGGGGACGGGTTAGAGTAAGGCTTCGGGTAAGGGTTAGGGTTAGGGTTAGGGTTAGGGTTTGGGTTAGGGGACGGGGACGTTTTAGGGGACAGGTTAGGGTACAACAACGGTTTAGCGTGAGCGTACGTGTTAGGGTACGGGTTAGAGTTAGCGTACGGGTTAGGATTAGGGGACGGGTTAGGGTAAGGCTTCGGGTAAGGGTCAGGTTTAGGGTTAGGGTTAGGTTTAGGGTTAGGGTTAGGGGACAGGGACGGTTTAGGGGACAGGTTAGGGTACAACAACGGTTTAGGGTGAGCGTACGTGTTAGGGTACGGGTTATTGTTAGCGTACGGGTTAGGATTAGGGGACGGATTAGGGTAAGGCTTCGGGTAAGGGTTAGGGTTAGGGTTAGGTTTAGGGTTAGGGTTAGGGGACGGGGACGGGGACGGTTTAGGGGACAGGTTTGGGTACGACAACGGTTTATGGTGAGCGTACGTGTTAGGGTATGGGTTAGTGTTAGCGTACGGGTTAGGATTAGGGTACGGATTAGGGTAAGGCTTCGGGAAAGGGTTAGGTTTAGGGTTAGGGTTAGGGTTAGGGGACGGGGACGGTTTAGGGGACAGCTTAGTGTACGACAACGGTTTAGGGTGAGCGTACGTGTTAGGGTACTGTTTAGTGTTAGTGTACTGGTTAGGATTAGGTGACGGGTTTGAGTAAGGCTTCGGGTAAGGGTTAGGGTTAGGGTTAGGGATAGGGTTAGGGTTAGGGGACGGGGACGGTTTAGGGGACAAGTTAGTGTACGACAAAGATTTAGGGTGAGCGTACGTGTTAGGGTACGGGTTAGTGTTAGTGTACGGGTTAGGATTACGGGACGGATTAGCGTAAGGCTTCGGGTAAGAGTTAGGTTTAGGGTTAGGGTTAGGGTTAGGGGACGGGGACAGTTTAGGGGACAGGTTAGTGTATGACAACGGTTTAGGGTGAGAGTACGTGTTAGGGTACAGGTTAGTGTTATCGTATGGGTTAGGATTAGGGGACGGGTTAGGGTAAGGCTTCGGGCAAGTGTTAGTGTTAGGGTTAGGGTTAGGGTTAGGGTTAGGGGACGGGGACGGTTTAGCGGACAGGTTAGGGTACGACAACGGTTTAGGGTGAGTGTACGTGTTAGGGTACGGGTTTGTGTTAGCGTACGGGTTAGGATTAGGGGACGGGTTAGGGTAAGGCTTCGGGTAAGGTTTAGGGTTAGGGTTAGGGTTAGGGTTAGGGTTAGGGGAAGGTTTAGGGGACAGGTTAGGGTACGACAACGGTTTAGGATGAGCGTACGTGTTAGGGTACGGGTTAGTGTTAGTGTACGGTTTAGGATTAGAGGACGTGTTAGTGTAAGGCTTCGGGTCAGGGTTAGGGTTAGGGTTATGGTTAGGGTTAGGGTTAGGAGACGGGTATGGTTTAGGGGACAGGTGAGTGTATGACAACGGTTTAGGGTGTGCGTATGTGTTAGGGTACGGTGTAGTGTTAGCGTACGGGTTAGGATTAGGGGATGTGTTAGTGTAAGGCTTCGGGTAAGGGTTAGGCTTAGGGTTAGGGTTAGGGTTAGGAGACGGGGACGGTTTAGGGGACAGGTTAGGGTACGACAACGGTTTAGGGTGAGCGTACGTGTTAGGGTACGGGTTAGTGTTAGCGTACGGGTTAGGATTAGGGGACGGGTTAGGGTAAGGCTTCAGGTAAGAGTTAGGGTTAGGGTTAAGGTTACGTTTAGGGGACGGGGACGGGGACGGTTTAGGGGACAGGTCAGTGTATGACAAAGATTTAGGGTGAGCGTACATGTTAGGGTACGGGTTAGTGTTAGCGTATGAGTTAGGATTAGGGGACGGGTTAGGGTAAGGCTTCGGGTAAGGGTTAGGGTTAGGGTTAGGGTTAGGGTTAGGGGACGGGGAAGGTTTAGGGGACAGGTTAGTGTACGACAACGGTTTAGGGTGAGCATACGTGTTAGGGTACGGGTTAGTGTTATCGTAAGTGTTAGGATTAGGGGACGGGTTAGGGTAAGGATTCGGGTAAGGGTTAGGGTTAGGGTTAGGGGACGGGGACGGTTTAGGTGACAGGTTAGAGTACGACAACGGTTTAGGGTGAGCGTACGTGTTAGGGTATGGGTTAGTGTTAGCGTATGAGTTAGGATTAGGGGACGGGTTAGGGTAAGGCTTCGGATAAGGGTTAGGGTTAAGGTTAGTGTTAGGGTTAGGGTTAGGGAACGGGGACGGTTTAGGGGACAGGTTAGCGTACGACAACGGTTTAGGGTGAGCGTACGTGTTAGGGTACCGTTTAGTGTTAGTGTACGGGTTAGGATTAGGTGACGGGGTAGGGTAAGCCTTCGGGTAAGGTTTAGGGTTACGGTTAGGGTTAGGGTTACGGTTAGGGAACGGGGAGGATTTAGGGGACAGGTTAGTGTACGACAAAGGTTTAGGGTGAGCGTACGTGTTAGGGTATGGGTTAGTGTTAGCGTACGGGTTAGGATTAGAGGACGGGTTAGGGTAAGGCTTCGGGTAAGGGTTAGGGTTAGGGTAAGGGTTAGGGTTAAGGGACGGGGATGGGGACGGTTTAGGGGACAGGTTAGGGTACGACAACGGTTTAGGGTGTGCGTATCTGTTAGGGTACGGTTTAGTGTTAGCGTACGGGTTAGGATTAGGGGACGTGTTAGGGTAAGGCTTCGGGTAAGGGTTAGGTTTAGGGTTAGGGTTAGGATTAGGGTTAGGGGACGGGGACGGTTTAGGGGACAGGTTAGTGTATGACAACGGTTTATGGTGAGCGTACGTGTTAGGGTATGGTTTACTGTTAGCGTACGGGTTAGGATTAGGGGACGGGTTAGGGTAAGGCTTCGGGTAAGGGTTAGGGTTATGGTTAGGGTTAGGGTTAGGGTTAGGGGACGGTTTAGGGGAAAGGTTAGGGTATGACAACGGTTTAAGGTGAGCGTACGTGTTAGGGTACGGGTTAGTGTTAGCGTACGGGTTAGGATTAAGGGACGGTTTAGTGTAAGGCTTCGGGTAAGGGTTAGGGTTAGGGTTAGGGTTAAGGTTAGGGTTAGGGGACGGGGACGGTTTAGGGAACTGGTTAGTGTACGACAACATTTTACGGTGAGCGTACGTGTTAGGGTACGGGTTTGTGTTAGCGTACAGGTTAGGATTAGGGGACGGGTTAGGGTAAGGCTTCGGGTAAGGGTTAGGGTTAGGTTTATGTTTAGGGTTAGGGTTAGGGGACGGGGACGTTTTAGGGGACAGGTTAGGGTACGACAACGGTTTAGCGTGAGCGTACGTGTTAGGGTATGGGTTAGAGTTAGCGTACGGGTTAGGATTAGGGGACGGGTTAGGGTAAGGCTTCGGGTAAGGGTCAGGTTTAGGGTTAGGGTTAGGGTTAGGGTTAGGGTTAGGAGACGGGTACAGTTTAGGGGACAGGTTAGTGTACGACAACGGTTTAGGGTGAGCGTACGTGTTAGGGTACGGGTTAGTGTTAGCGTACGGTTTAGGATTAGGGGACGGGTTAGTTTAAGGCTTCGGGTAAGGGTTAGGGTTAGGGTTAGGGTTAGGGTTTGGGTTAGGGGTCTGGGACGGTTTAGGGGACAGGTTAGGGTACGACAACGGTTTAGGGTGAGCGTACATGTTAGGGTACGGTTTAGTGTTAGCATACGGGTTAGGATTAGGGGTCGGGTTAGGGTAAGGCTTCGGGTAAGGGTTAGGGTTAGGGTTAGGGTTAGGGTGAGGGGATGGGGACGGTTTAGGGGACAGGTGACGGTACGACATCGGTTTAGGGTGAGCGTATGTGTTAGGGTACGTGTTAGTGTTAGCGTACGGGTTAGGATTAGGGAACGGATTAGGGTAAGACTTCGGGTAAGGGTTAGGGTTAGGGTTAGGGTTAGGGTTAGGGTTAGGGGACTGGGACGGTTTAGGGGACAGGTTAGGGTAAAACAACGGTTTAGGGTGAGCATAAGTGTTAGGGTACGGGTTAGTGTTAGCGTACGGATTAGGATTAGGGTACGGGTTAGGGTAAGGCTTCGGGTAAGGATTAGGTTTAGGGTTAGGGTTAGGGTTAGGGGATGGGGAAGGTTTAGCGGACAGGTTAGGGTACGAGAACGGTTTAGGGTGAGCGTACGTGTTAGGGTATGGGTTAGTGTTAGCATACGGGTTAGGATTAGGGGACTGGTTAGGTTAAGGCTTCGTGTAAGGGTTAGGGTTAGGGTTAGGGTTAGGGTTAGGAGACGGGGACTGTTTAGGGGACAGGTTAGAATACGACAACGGTTTAGGGTGAGCGTATATGTTATGGTATGGGTTAGTTTTAGCGTACGGTTTAGGATTACGGGACGGGTTAGTGTAAGGCTTCGGGTAAGGGTTAGGGTTAGGGTTAGGGTTAGGGTTAGGTGACGGGGACAGTTTAGGGGACATGTTAGGGTACGACAATGGTTTAGGGTGAGCGTACGTGTTAGCGTACGGGTTAGTGTTAGGGTACTGGTTAGCATTAGGGGACGGGTTAGGGTAAGGCTTCGCGTAAGGGTTAGGGTTAGGGTTAGGGTTAGGGTTAGGTTACGGGGACGGTTTAGGGGACAGGTTAGGGTTCAACAACGGTTTAGGGTGAGTGTACGTATTACGGTACGGGTTAGTGTTAGTGTACGGTTTAGGATTAGGGGATGGGTTAGGGTAAGCCTTCGGGAAAGTGTTAGGTTTAGGTTAGGGTTAGGGTTAGGTTTAGGGGACAGGGACGTTTTAGGGGACAGGTTAGGGTACGACAACGATTTAGGGTGAGCGTATGTGTTAGGGTACGGGTTAGTGTTAGCGTACGTGTTAGGATTAGGGGACGGTTTAGGGTAAGGCTTCGGGTAAGGGTTAGGTTTAGGGTTACGGTTAGGGTTAAGGTTAGGGGACGGGGAAGGTTTAGGGGACAGGTTAGGGTAGGACAACGGTTTAGGGTGAGCGTACGTGTTAGGGTATGGGTTAGTGGTAGCGTACGGGTTAGGATTAGGGGACTGGTTAGGGTAAGGCTTCGGGTAAGGGTTAGGGTTAGGGGACGGGGACGGGGACGGTTTAGGGGACAGGTTATGGTACGAAAACGGTTTAGGGTGAGCGTATGTTTTAGGGTACGGGTTAGTGATAGCGTACGGATTAGGATTGGGGATGGGTTAGGGTAAGTCTTCGGGTAAGCGTTAGGGTTAGGGTTAGGGTTAGGGTTAGGGTTAGGAGACGGGGACGGGGACGGTTTAGGGGACAGGTTAGGGTTCGACAACGGTTTAGGGTCAGCGTACGTGATAGGGTCCGGATTAGTGTTAGCGTACGGGTTAGGTTTAGGGGACGGGTTAGTGTAAGGCAACGGGTAAGCGTTAGGTTTAGGGTAAGGGTTAGGGTTAGGGTTAGGGGACGGAGACAGGTTAGGGGACAGGTTAGTGTACAACAAAGGTTTAGGGTGAGCGTACGTGTTAGGGTAGGGATTAGTGTTAGCGTACGGGTTAGGATTAAGGGACGGGTTAGGGTAAGGCTTCGGGTAAGGGTTAGGTTTAGGTTTAAGGTTAGGGTAAGGGTTAGGGGACCGGGACGGTTTAGGGGACAGGTTAGGGTACGACAACTGTTTAGGGTGAGCATACGTGTTAGGGTACGGGTTAGTGTTAGCGTACGGGTTAGGATTATTGGACGGGTTAGTGTAAGGCTTCGGGTAAGGTTTAGGGTTAGGGTTAGGGTTAGGGTTACGGGACGGGGACATTTTAGGGGACATGTTAGGGTACGACAACGGTTTAAGGTGAGCGTACGTGTTAGGGTACTGGTTAGTGTTAGGGTACGTGTTAGGATTAGGGTAAGGGTTAGTGTAAGGCTTCGGGTAAGTCTTAGGGTTAGGGTTAGGGTTAGGGGACGGGGACGGGGACGGTTTAGGGGACAGGTTATGGTACGAAAACGGTTTAGAGTGAGCGTACGTGTTAGGGTACGGGTTAGTGTTAGCATACGGGTTAGGATTGGTGACGGCTTAGGGTAAGGCTTCGGGTAAGGGTTAGGTTTAGGGTTAGGGTTAGGGTTAGGGTTAGGGGACAGGAACGGTTTAGGGGACATGTTAGTGTACGACACCTTTTTAGGGTGAGCGTACGTGTTAGGGTACGGGGTAGTGTTAGGGTAAGGGTTAGGATTAGGGGACAGGTTAGGGTCAGGCTTCGGGTAAGGGTTAGGGTTAGGGTAAGGGTTTGGTTTAGGGTTAGGTTACGGGGACGGTTTAGGGGACAGGTTAGGATACGACAACAGTTTAGGGTGAGCGTACGTGTTAGGGTATGGGTTAGTGTTAGCGTACGGTTTAGGATTAGGGGACGGGTTAGTGTAAGGCTTCGGGTAAGGGTTAGGGTTAGGGTTAGGGTTAGGGTTAGTGTTAGGGGTCGGGGACGGTTTAGGGGACAGGTTAGGGTACGACAACCGTTTAGGGTGTGCGTACGTGTTAGGGTACGGGTTAGTGGTAGCGTACGGTTTAGGATCCGGGGACGGGTTAGTGTAAGGCTTCGGGTAAGGGTTAGGGTTAGGGTTAGGGTTAGGGTTAGGGGACGGGGTGGGTTTAGGGGACAGGTTAGGGTACCACAACGTTTTAAGGTGAGCGTACATGTTAGGGTACGGGTTAGTGTTAGCGTTCGTGTTAGGATTAGGGGACGGGTTAGGGTAAGGCTTCGGGTAAGGGTTAGGGTTAGGGTTAGGGGACAGGGACCGTTTAGGGGAGATGTTAGGGTACAACAACGGTTTAGGGTGAGCGTACGTGTTAGGGTACGGGTTAGTGTTAGCGTACGGTTTAGGATTAGGGGACGGGTTAGTTTAAGGCTTCGGGTAAGGGTTAGGTTTAGGGTTAGGGTTAGGGTTTGGGTTAGGGGTCTGGGACGGTTTAGGGGACAGGTTAGGGTACGACAACGGTTTAGGGTGAGCGTACATGTTAGGGTACGGGTTAGTGTTAGCGTACGGGTTAGGATTAGGGGTCGGGTTAGGGTAAGGCTTCGGGTAAGTGTTAGGGTTAGGGTTAGGGTTAGGGTTAGGGGATGGGGACGGTTTAGGGGACAGGTGACTGTACGACAAAGGTTTAGGGTGAGTGTACGTGTTAGGGTACGTGTTAGTGTTAGCGTACGGGTTAGGATTAGGGGACGGGTTAGGGTAAGGCTTCGGGTAAGGGTTAGGGTTAGGGTTAGGGTTAGGGTTAGGGGACGGGGACGGTTTAGGGGACAGGTTATGGTACAACAACGGTTTAGGGTGAGCATAAGTGTTAGGGTACGGGTTAGTGTTAGCGTACGGATTAGGATTAGGGTACGGGTTAGGGTAAGGCTTCGGGTAAGGATTAGGTTTAGGGTTAGGTTTAGGGTTAGGGTTAGGGAATGGGGAAGTTTTAGCGGACAGGTTAGGGTACGACAACGGTTTAGGGTGAGCGTACGTGTTAGGGTACGTGTTAGTGTTAACATACGGGTTAGGATTAGGGGACGGGTTAGCATAAGGCTTCGGGTAAGGGTTAGGGTTAGGGTTAGTGTTAGGGTTAGGGTTAGGGTTAGGAGACGGGGACTGTTTAGGGTACAGGTTAGAATACGACAACGGTTTAGGGTGAGCGTACGTGTTAGGGTACGGGTTAGTGTTAGCGTACGGTTTAGGATTACGGGACGGGTTAGTGTAAGGCTTCGGGTAAGGGTTAGGGTTAGGGTTAGGGTTAGGTTTAGGTGACGGGGACAGTTTAGGGGACATGTTAGGGTACGACAATGATTTAGGGTGAGCGTACGTGTTAGCGTACGGGTTAGTGTTAGGGTACTGGTTAGCATTAGGGGACGGGTTAGGGTAAGGCTTCGGGTAACGGTTAGGGTTAGGGTTAGGGTTATGGTTAGGGTTAGGTTACGGGGACGGTTTAGGGGACAGGTTAGGGTACAACAACGGTTTAGGGTGAGTGTACGTATTACGGTACGGGTTAGTGTTAGCGTACGGGTTAGGATTACGGGACGGGTTAGGGTAAGGCTTCGGGTAAGGTTTAGGTTTAGGGTTAGGGTTAGGGGACGGGGACGGGGACGGGGACGGTTTAGGGGACAGGTTAGCGTACGACTATGGTTTAGGGTGAGCGTACGTGTTAGGGTACGGGTTAGTGTTAATGTACGGTTTAGGATTAGGGGATGGGTTAGGGTAAGCCTTCGGGAAACGGTTAGATTTAGGTTAGGGTTAGGGTTAGGTTTAGGGGACAGGGACGTTTTAGGGGACAGGTTAGGGTACGACAACGATTTAGGGTGAGCGTATGTATTACGGTACGGGTTAGTGTTAGCGTACGTGTTAGGATTAGGGGACGGGTTAGGGTAAGGCTTCGGGTAAGGGTTAGGTTTAGGGTTACGGTTAGGGTTAAGGTTAGGGGACGGGGAAGGTTTAGGGGACAGGTTAGGGTAGGACAACGGTTTAGGGTGAGCGTACGTGTTAGGGTATGGGTTAGTGGTAGCGTACGGGTTAGGATTAGGGGACGGGTTAGGGTAAGGCTTCGGGTAAGGGTTAGGTTTAGGGTTAGGGTTAGGGGACGGGGAAGGGGACGGTTTAGGGGACAGGTTATGGTACAAAAACGGTTTAGGGTGAGCGTACGTGATAGGGTCCGGATTAGTGTTAGCGTTCAGGTTAGGATTAGGGGACGTGTTAGTGTAAGGCTTCGGGTAAGCGTTAGGTTTAGGGTAAGGGTTAGGGTTAGGGGACCGGGACGGTTTAGGGGACAGGTTAGGGTACGACAACTGTTTAGGGTGAGCATACGTGTTAGGGTACGGGTTAGTGTTGGCGTACGGTTTAGGATTAGGGGACGGGTTAGGGTAAGGCTTCAGGTAAGGGTTAGGGTTAGGGTTAGGGTTAGGGTTAGGGTTAGGGTTAGGGGACGGAGACAGTTTAGGGGACAGGTTAGGGTACGACAAAAGTTTAGGGTGAGCGTACGTGTTAGGGTACGGATTAGTGTTAGCGTACGGGTTAGGATTAAGGGACGGGTTAGGGTAAGGCTTCGGGTAAGGGTTAGGTTTAGGGTTAAGGTTAGGGTAAGGGTTAGGGGACCAGGACGGTTTAGGGGACCGGTTAGGGTACGACAACTGTTTAGGGTGAGCATACGTGTTAGGGTACGGGTTAGTGTTGGCGTACGGTTTAGGATTAGGGGACCGGTTAGGGTAAGGCTTCAGGTAAGGGTTAGGGTTAGGGTTAGGGTTAGGGTTAGGGTTAGGGTTAGGGGACGGAGACAGTTTAGGGGACAGGTTAGGGTACGACAAAAGTTTAGGGTGAGCGTACGTGTTAGGGTACGGATTAGTGTTAGCGTACGGGTTAGGATTAAGGGACGGGTTAGGGTAAGGCTTCGGGTAAGGGTTAGGTTTAGGGTTAAGGTTAGGGTAAGGGTTAGGGGACCAGGACGGTTTAGGGGACCGCTTAGGGTACGACAACTGTTTAGGGTGAGCATACGTGTTAGGGTACTGGTTAGTGTTAGCGTACGGGTTAGGATTATGGGACGGGTTAGTGTAAGGCTTCGGGTAAGGTTTAGGGTTAGGGTTAGGGTTAGGGTTACGGGACAGGTACATTTTAGGGGACATGTTAGGGTACGACAACGGTTTAGGGTGAGCGTACGTGTTAGGGTACCGGTTAGTGTTAGGGTACGTGTTAGGATTAGGGTACGGGTTAGTGTAAGGCTTCGGGTAAGGGTTAGGGTTAGGGTTAGGGTTAGGGGACGGTTTAGGGGAAAGGTTAGGGTACGACAACGGTTTAGGGTGAGCGTACGTGTTTGGGTACGGGTTAGTGTTAGCGTACGGTTTAGGATTAGGGGACGGGTTAGTTTAAGGCTTCGGGTAAGGGTTAGGGTTAGGGTTAGGGTTAGGGTTTGGGTTACGGGTCTGGGACGGTTTAGGGGACAGGTTAGGGTACGACAACGGTTTAGGGTGAGCGTACATGTTAGGGTATGTGTTAGTGTTAGCGTACGGGTTAGGATTAGGGGTTGGGTTAGGGTAAGGCTTCGGGTAAGGGTTAGGGTTAGGGTTAGGGTTAGGGTTAGGGGATGGGGACGGTTTAGGGGACAGGTGACGGTACGACAACGGTTTAGGGTGAGTGTACGTGTTAGCGTACGTGTTAGTGTTAGCGTACGGTTTAGGATTAGGGGACGGATTAGTGTAAGACTTCGGGTAAGGGTTAGGGTTAGGGTTAGGGTTAGGGTTAGGGGACGGGGACGGGGACGGTTTAGGGGACAGGTTAGGGTACAACAACGGTTTAGGGTGAGCATAAGTGTTAGGTTACGGGTTAGTGTTAGCGTACGGATTAGGATTAGGGTACGGGTTAGGGTAAGGCTTCGGGTAAGGATTAGGTTTAGGGTTAGGTTTAGGGTTAGGGTTAGGGGATGGGGAAGTTTTAGCGGACAGGTTAGGGTACTACAACGGTTTAGGGTGAGCGTACGTGTTAGGGTACGGGTTAGTGTTAACATACGGGTTAGGATTAGGGGACGGGTTAGATTAAGGCTTCGGGTAAGGGTTAGGGTTAGGGTAAAGGTTAGGGTTAGGGTTAGGGATAGGAGACGGGGACTGTTTAGGGGACAGGTTAGAATACGACAACGGTTTAGGGTGAGCGTACGTGTTAGGGTACGGGTTAGTGTTAGCGTACGGTTTAGGATTACGGGACGGGTTAGTGTAAGGCTTCGGGTAAGGGTTAGGGTTAGGGTTAGGGTTAGGGTTAGGTGACGGGGACAGTTTAGGGGACATGTTAGGGTACGACAATGGTTTAGGGTGAGCGTACGTGTTAGCGTACGGGTTAGTGTTAGGGTACTGGTTAGCATTAGGGGACGGGTTAGGGTAAGGCTTCGGGTAACGGTTAGGGTTAGGGTTAGGGTTATGGTTAGGGTTAGGTTACGGGGACGGTTTAGGGGACAGGTTAGGGTACAACAACGATTTAGGGTGAGTGTACGTATTACGGTACGGGTTAGTGTTAGCGTACGGGTTAAGATTACGGGACGGGTTAGGGTAAGGCTTCGGGTAAGGTTTAGGGTTAGGGTTAGGGTTAGGGTTAGGGGACGGGGACGGGGACGGTTTAGGGGACAGGTTAGGGTACGACTATGGTTTAGGGTGAGCGTACGTGTTAGGGTACGGGTTAGTGTTAGTGTACGGTTTAGGATTAGTGGATGGGTTAGGGTAAGCCTTCGGGAAAGGGTTAGATTTAGGTTAGGGTTAGGGTTAGGTTTAGGGGACAGGGACGTTTTAGGGGACAGGTTAGGGTACGACAACGATTTAGGGTGAGCGTATGTATTACGGTAGGGGTTAGTGTTAGCGTACGTGTTAGGATTAGGGGACGGGTTAGGGTAAGGCTTCGGGTAAGGGTTATGTTTAGGGTTACGGTTAGGGTTAAGGTTAGGGGACGGGGAAGGTTTAGGGGACAGGTTAGCATAGGACAACGGTTTAGGGTGAGCGTACATGTTAGGGTATGTGTTAGTGGTAGCGTACGGGTTAGGATTAGGGGACGCGTTAGGGTAAGGCTTCGGGTAAGGGTTAGGGTTAGGGTTAGGGTTAGGGGACGGGGAAGGGGACGGTTTAGGGGACAGGTTATGGTACGAAAACGGTTGAGGGTTAGCGTACGTGATAGGGTCCGGATTAGTGTTAGCGTACGGGTTAGGATTAGGGGACGGGTTAGTGTAAGGCTTCGGGTAAGCGTTAGGTTTAGGGTAAGGGTTAGGGTTAGGGGACCGGGACGGTTTAGGGGACAGGTTAGGGTACGACAACAGTTTAGGGTGGGCGTACGTGTTAAGGTACAGTTTAGTGTTAGCCTACGGGTTAGGATTAGGGTACGGGTTAGCTTAAGGCTTCGGGTAAGGGTTAGGTTTAGGGTTAGGGTTAGGGGACGGGGACGGTTTAGGGGACAAGTTAGTGTACGACAACTGTTTAGGGTGAGCGTATGTGTTAGGGTACGGGTTAGTGTTAGCGTACGGGTTAGGATTAGGGGAAGGGTTAGTGTAAGGCTTCGGGTAAGGGTTTGGGTTAGGGTTAGGGTTAGGGGTAGGGGACGGGGACGGGGACGGTTTAGGGGTAGGTTAGGGTACGACAACGGTTTAGGGTGAGTGTACGTTTTAGGGTATGTGTTAGTGTTAGCGTACGGGTTAGGATTAGGGGACGGGTTAGGGTAAGGCTTCGGGTAAGGGTTAGGGTTACGGTTAGGGTTAGGGTTAGGGTTAGGGGACGGGGACTGTTTAGGGGACAGCTTAGGGTACGACAACGGTTTAGGGTGAGCGTACGTGTTAGGGTACGTGTTAGTGTTAGCGTACGGGTTAGGATTAGGGGACGGGTTAGGGTAAGGCTTCGGGTAAGGGTTAGGGTTAGGGTTAGGGTTAGGTTTAGGGTTAGGGGACGGGGACGGTTTAGGGGACAGGTTAGGGTACAACAATGGTTTGGAGTGAGCATACGTGTTAGGGTACGGTTTAGTGTTAGCGTACGGATTAGGATTAGGGTACGGGTTAGGGTAAGGCTTCGGGTAAGGATTAGGGTTAGGGTTAGGGTTAGGGTTAGGGTTAGGGGATGGGGAAGGTTTAGCAGACAGGTTAGTGTATGACAACGGTTTAGGGTGAGCGTACGTGTTAGGGTACGGGTTAGTGTTAGCATACGGGTTAGGATTAGGGGACGGGTTAGGTTAAGGCTTCGGGTAAGTGTTAGGGTTAGGGTTAGGGTGAGTGTTAGGTGAAGGGGACGGTTTAGCGGAGAGATTAGGGTACGACAACGGTTTAGGGTGAGCGTACGTGTTAGGGTATGGGTTAGTGTTAGCGTACGGTTTAGGATTGGGGGCGGGTTAGGGTAAGGCTTCGGGTAATTGTTAGGGTTAGGGTTAGGGTTAGGGTTAGGGTTAGGGGACGGGGACGGTTTAGGGGCAAGGTTATGGTAGGACAGCGGTTTAGGGTTAGCGTACGTGTTAGTGTACGGGTTAGTGGTAGCGTACGGTTTAGGATTAGGGGACGGGTTAGGGTAAGGCTTCGGGTAAGGGTTAGGGTTAGGTTAGGGTTAGGGTTAGGGGACGGGGACGGTTTAGGGGACAGGTTAGTGTGCGACAACAGTTTAGGGTGAGTGTACGTGTTAGGGTACGGGTTAGTGTTAGCATACGGGTTAGGATTAGGGGACGGGTTAGTGTAAGGCTTCGGGTAAGTGTTAGGGTTAGGGTTAGGGTTAGGGTTAGGGTTAGGGGACGGGGACGGTTTAGGGGCAAGGTTCTGGTGGAACAACGGTTTAGGGTTAGCGTACGGGTTAGTGTACGGGTTAGTGGTAGCGTACGGGTTAGGATTAGGGGACGGGTTAGGGTAAGGCTTCGAGTATGGATTAAGGTTAGGGTTAGGGTTAGGGTAAGGGGACGGTTTAGGGGACAGCTTAGGGTATACCAATGGTTTAGTGTGAGCGTACGTGTTAGGGTATTGGTTAGTGTTAGCGTACGGGTTAGGATTAGGGGACGGTTTAGGGTAAGGCTTCGGGTAAGGGTTAGGGTTAGGGTTAGTGTTAGGGGTCGGGGACGGTTTAGGGGACAGGTTAGGGTACGACAACGGTTTAGGGTGTGCGTACGTGTTAGGGTACGGGTTAGTGGTAGCGTACGGTTTAGGATCAGGGGACGGGTTAGGGTAAGGCTTTGGATAAGGGTTAGGTTTAGGGTTAGGGTTAGGGTTAGGGGACGGGGTCGGTTTAGGGGACAGGTTAGGGTACGACAACGTTTTAAGGTGAGCGTACGTGTTAGGGTACGGGTTAGTGTTAGCGTACGGGTTAGGATTAGGGGACGGGTTAGGGTAAGGCTTCGGGTAAGGGTTAGGTTTAGGTTTAGGGTTAGGGTTAGGGTTAGGGGACGGGGACGTTTTAGGGTACAGGTTAGGGTACGACAACGGTTTAGGGTGAGCGTACGTGTTAGGGTACGGGTTAGTGTTAGCGTACGGGTTAGGATTAGGGGACGGGTTAGGGTAAGTATTCGGGTAAGGGTTAGGTTTAGGGTTAGGTTTAGGGTTAGGGTTAGGGGACTGGGACGGTTTACGGGACAGGTTAGTGTACGAAAACTGTTTAGGGTGAGCGTACATGTTAGGGTACGGTTTAGTGTTAGCGTACGGGTTAGGATTAGGGGACGGGTTAGCGTAAGGCTTCGGGTAAGGGTTAGGGTTAGGGTTAGGGTTAGGGTTAGGGGACGGGGACCGTTTAGGGGAGAGGTTAGGGTACAACAACGGTTTAGGGTGAGCGTACGTGTTAGGGTACGGGTTAATGTTAGCGTACGGTTTAGGATTAGGGGACGGGTGAGTTTAAGGCTTCGGGTAAGGTTTAGGGTTAGGGTTAGGGTTAGGGTTTGGGTTAGGGGTCTGGGACGGTTTAGGGGACAGGTTAGGGTACGACAACGGTTTAGCGTGAGCGTACATGTTAGGGTACGGGTTAGTGTTAGCGTACGGGTTAGGATTAGGGGTCGGGTTAGAGTAAGGCTTCGGGTAAGGGTTAGGGTTAGGGTTAGGGTTAGGGTTAGGGGATGGGGATGGTTTAGGGGACAGGTGACGGTACGACATCGGTTTAGGGTGAGCGTACGTGTTAGGGTACGTGTTAGTGTTAGCGTACGGGTTAGGATTAGGGGACGGATTAGGGTAAGACTTCGGGTCAGGGTTAGGGTTAGGGTTAGGGTTAGGGTTACGGGACGGGGACATTTTAGGGGACATGTTAGGGTACGACAACGGTTTAGGGTGAGCGTACCTGTTAGGGTACCGGTTAGTGTTAGGGTACGTGTTAGGTTTAGGGTACGTGTTAGTGTAAGGCTTCGGGTAAGGGTTAGGGTTAGGGTTAGGGTTAGGGGACGGGGAGCGGGACGGTTTAGGGGACAGGTTATGGTACGAAAACGGTTTAGGGTGATCGTACGTGTTAGGGTACGGGTTAGTGTTAGCATACGGGTTAAGATTGGGGACGGGTTAGGGTAAGGCTTCGGGTAAGGTTAGGGTTAGGGTTAGTGTTAGGGTTAGGGTTAGGGGATGGGGACCGTTTAGGGGACATGTTAGTGTACGACAACGGTTTAGGGTGAGCGTACGTGTTAGCGTACGGGGTAGTGTTAGGGTAAGGGTTAGGATTAGGGGACGGGTTAGGGTCAGGCTTCCGGTAAGGGTTAGGGTTAGGGTAAGGGTTAGGTTTAGGGTTAGGTTACGGGGACGGTTTAGGGGACAGGTTAGGATACGACAACAGTTTAGGGTGAGCGTACGTGTTAGGGAATGGGTTAGTGTTAGCGTACGGGTTAGGATTAGGGGACGGGTTAGTGTAAGGCTTCGGGTAAGGGTTAGGGTTAGGGTTAGGGTTAGGGTTAGGGGACGGGGAGGGTTTAGGGGACATGTCAGGGTACAACAACGGTTTAGGGTGAGCATAAGTGTTAGGGTACGGGTTAGTGTTAGCGTACGGATTAGGATTAGGGTACTGGTTAGGGTAAGGCTTCGGGTAAGGATTAGGTTTAGGGTTAGGTTTAGGGTTAGGGTTAGGGGATGGGGAAGTTTTAGTGGACAGGTTAGGATACGACAACGGTTTAGGGTGAGCGTACGTGTTAGGGTACGGGTTAGTGTTAACATACGGGTTAGGATTAGGGGACGGGTTAGGTTAAGGCTTCGGGTAAGGGTTAGGGTTAGGGTTATGGTTAGGGTTAGGGTTAGGGTTAGGAGACGGGGTCTGTTTAGGGGACAGGTTAGAATACGACAACGGTTTAGGGTTAGGGTTAGGGTTAGGGTTAGGGTTAGGTGACGGGGACAGTTTAGTGGACATGTTAGGGTATGACAATGGTTTAGGGTGAGCGTACGTGTTAGTGTACGGGTTAGTGTTAGGGTACTGGTTAGCATTAGGGGACGGGTTAGGGTAAGGCTTCGGGTAACGGTTAGGGTTAGGGTTAGGGTTATGGTTAGGGTTACGTTACGGGGACGGTTTAGGGGACAGTGTAGGGTACAATAACGGTTTAGGGTGAGTGTACGTATTACGGTACGTGTTAGTGTTAGCGTATGGGTTTGGATTACGGGACGGGTTAGGGTAAGGCTTCGGGTAAGGTTTAGGGTTAGGGTTAGGGGACGGGGACGGGGACGGGGACGGTTTAGGGGACAGGTTAGGGTACGACTATGGTTTAGGGTGAGCGTACGTGTTAGGGTACAGGTTAGTGTTAGTATACGGTTTAGGATTAGGGGATGGGTTAGGGTAAGCCTTCGGGAAAGGGTTAGATTTAGGTTAGGGTTAGGGTTAGGTTTAGGGGACAGGGACGTTTTAGGGGACAGGTTAGTGTACGACAACGATTTAGGGTGAGCGTATGTATTACGGTACGGGTTAGTCTTAGCGTACGTGTTAGGATTAGGGGACGGGTTAGGGTAAGGCTTCGGGTAAGGGTTATGTTTAGGGTTACGGTTAGGGTTAAGGTTAGGGGACGGGGAAGGTTTAGGGGACAGGTTAGTGTAGGACAACGGTTTAGGGTGAGCGTACGTGTTAGGGTAAGGGTTAGGGTTAGGGTTAGGGTTAGGGGACGGGGAAGGGGACGGTTTAGGGGACAGGTTATGGTACGAAAACGGTTTAGGGTGAGCGTACGTGATAGGGTCCGGATTAGTGTTAGCGTACTGGTTAGGATTAGGGGACGGGTTAGTGTAAGGCTTCGGGTAAGGGTTAGGGTTAGGGTTAGGGTTAGGGTTAGTGTTAGGGGTCGTGGACGGTTTAGGGGACAGGTTAGTGTACGACAACCGTTTAGGATGTGCGTACGTGTTAGGGTACGGGTTAGTGGTAGCGTACGGTTTAGGATCCGGGGACGGGTTAGGGTAAGGCTTCGGGTAAGGGTTAGGGTTAGGGTTAGGGTTAGGGTTAGGGTTAGGGGACGGGGTGGGTTTAGGGGACAGGTTAGGGTACGACAACGTTTTAAGGTGAGCGTACGTGTTAGGGTACGGGTTAGTTTTAGCGTACGTGTTAGGATTAGGGGACGGGTTAGGGTAAGGCTTCGGGTAAGATTTAGGGTTAGGGTTAGGGTTAGGGGATGGGGCAGGTGACGGGGTCGGTTTAGGGGACACGTTAGGGTAGGACAACGGTTTAGGGTTAGCGTACGTGCTAGGGTACGGGGTAGTGTTAGCCTACGGGTTAGGATTAGGGGACGGGTTAGGGTAAGGCTTCGGGTAAGGGTTAGGGTTAGGGTTAGGGGACGGGGACGGGGACAGTTTAGGGGACAGGTTAGGGTTCGACAACGGTTTAGGGTGAGCGTACGTTTTAGGGTACGGATTAGTGTTAGCGTACGGGTTAGGATTAGGGGACGGGTTAGTGTAAGGTTTCGGGTAAGGGTTAGGTTTAGGGTAAGGGTTAGGGTTAGAGTTACGGGACCTGGACGGTTTAGGGGACAGGTTAGGGTACGACAACTCTTTAGGGTGGGCATACGTGTTAGGGTATGGGTTAGTGTTAGCGTACGGTTTAGGATTAGGGGACGGGTTAGGGTAAGGCTTCGGGTAAGGGTTAGGGTTAGGGTTAGGTTTAGGGTTAGGGTTAGTGGACGGGGACAGTTTAGGGGACAGATTAGGGTACGACAAAGATTTAGGGTGAGCGTACGTGTAAGGGTACGGATTAGTGTTAGCGTACGGGTTCGGATTAAGGGACGGGTTAGGGTAAGGCTTCGGGTAAGGGTTAAGTTTAGGTTTAGGTTTAGGGTTAGTGTTAGGGGACCGGGACGGTTTAGGGGACAGGTTAGTGTACGACAACTGTTTATGGTGAGCATACGTGTTAGGGTACGGGTTAGTGTTAGCGTACGGTTTAGGATTAGGGGACGGGTTAGTGTAAGACTTTGGGTAAGGGTTAGGTTTAGGGTTAGGGTTAGGGTTAGGGTTAGGGTACGGGATCGGTTTAGGGGACAGGTTAGGGTACGACAACGGTTTAGGGTGAGCGTACGTGTTAGGGTACGGGTTAGTGTTAGCGTACGGGTTAGGATTAGGGGACGATTTAGGGTAAGCCTTCGGGTAAGGCTTAGGGTTAGGGTTAGGCTTAGGGGACGGGGACGTTTTAGGGGACAGGTTAGGGTACGACAACTGTTTATGGTGAGCCTACCTGTTAGGGTACGGTTTAGTGTTAGCCTACACGTTAGGATTAGGGGACGGGTTAGGGTAAGACTTCGGGTAAGGTTTAGGGTTAGGGTTAAGGTTAGGGTTAGGGGATGGGGACGATTTAGGGGACAGCTTAGGGTTAGGGTTAAGGTTAGGGTTAGGGTTTGGGTTAGGGGACGGGAACGGTTTAGGGGACAGGTTAGAGAACGACAACGGTTTAGTGTGAGCGTACGTATTAGGGTACGGGTTAGTGTTAGCGTACGGGTTAGGATTAGGGGACGGGTTAGGGTAAGGCTTCGGGTAAGGGTTAGGGTTAGGGTTAGGGTTAGGGGATGGGGACGGGGACGGGGACGGTTTACGGGACAGGTTATGGTACGACAACGGATTAGGGTGAGCGTACGTGTTAGGCTACGGGTTAGTGTTAGCGTATGGGTTAGGGTTAGGGGACGTGTTAGGGTAAGGCTTCGGGTAAGGGTTAGGGTTAGGGTTAGGGTTAGGGTTAGGGTTAGGGGACGGGGACGATTTAGGGGACAGGTTAGGGTTCGACAACGGTTTACGGTGAGCGTACGTGTTAGGGTACGGATTAGTGTTAGCGTACGGGTTAGGATTAGGGGATGGTTTAGTGTAAGGCTTCGGGTAAGGGTTAGGTTTAGGGTAAGGGTTAGGGTTAGGGTTAGGGGACCGGGACGGTTTAGGGGACAGGTTAGGGTACGACAACTGTTTAGTGTGACCATACGTGTTAGGGTACGGGTTAGTGTTAGCGTACGGTTTAGGATTAGGGGACGGGTTAGGGTAAGGCTTCGGGTAAGGGTAAGGGTTAGGGTCAGGGTTAGGGTTAGGGTTAGGGTTAGGGTTAGTGGACGGGGACGGTTTAGGGGACAGATTAGTGTATGACAAAGGTTTAGGGTGAGCGTACGTGTAAGGGTATGGATTAGTGTTAGCGTACAGGTTAGGATTAAGGGACGGGTTAGGGTAAGGCTTCGGGTAGGGGTTAGGTTTAGGGTTAGGGTTAGGGTTAGGGTTAGGGGACCGGGACGGTTTAGGGGACAGGTTAGGGTACGACAACTCTTTAGGGTGAGCATACGTGTTAGAGTACGGGTTAGGATTAGGGGACGGGTTATTGTAAGGCTTCGGGTAAGGATTAGGGTTAGGGTTAGGGTTAGGGTTAGGGTTAGGGTTAGGGGATGGGGATGGTTTAGGTCACAGGTTAGGGTACGATAACGGTTTAGGGTGAGTGTACGTGTTAGGGTACGGGTTAGTGTTAGCGTACGGGTTAGGATTAGGGGACGGGTTAGGGTAAGGCTTCGAGTAAGGGTTAGGGTTAGGGTTAGGCTTAGGGTTAGGGGACGGGGACAGTTTAGGGGACATGTTAGGGTACGACAATCATTTAGGCTGAGCGTACGTGTTAGGGTACGGGTTAGAGTTAGGGTACGGGTTAGGTTTAGGGGACTGGTTAGGGTAAGGCTTCGGGTAAGGGTTAGGGTTAGGGTTAGGGTTAGGGTTAGGGTTATCATTCGGGGATGGTTTAGGGGACAGGTTAGGGTACAACAACGGTTTACGTTGATCGTACGTATTATGGTACGGGTTAGTGTTAGCGTACGGGTTAGGATTAGGGGTCGGGTTAGGGTAAGGCTTCGGGTAAGGGTTAGTGTTAGGGTTTGGGTTAGGGTTAGGGTTAGGGGACGGGGACGGTTTAGGGGACAGGTTAGTGTACGACAATGGTTTAGGTTGAACGTACGTGTTAGGGTACGGGTTAGTGTTAGCGTAGGGGTTAGGATTAGGGGACGTGTTAGGGTAAGGATTCGGGTAAGGGTTAGGTTTAGGGTTAGGGTAAGGGTTAGGGGACCGGGACGATTTAGGGGACAGGTTAGGGTACGACAACTGTTTAGAGTGAGCGTATGTGTTAGGGCACGGGTTAGTGTCAGCGTACGCGTAGGATTAGGGGACGGGTTAGTGTAAGGCTACGGGTTAGGGTTATGATTAGGTTTAGGGTTAGGGTTAGGGGACGGGGACGATTTAGAGGACAGGTTAGGGTACGACAACGGTTTACGGTGAGCGTACGTGTTAGGGTATGGTTTAGAGTTAGTGTACGTGTTAGGATTAGGGGACGAGTTAGTGTAAGGCTTCGGGTAAGTGTTAGGGTTAGGGTTAGGGTTAGGGTTTGTGTTAGGGGACGGGGACGGTTTAGGGGACAGGTTAGAGTACGACAACGGTTTAGGGTGAGCGTACGTATTAGGGTACGAGTTAGTGTTAGCGTACGGTTTAAGATTAGGGGACCGGTTAAGGTAAGGCTTCGAGTAACGGTTAGGGTTAGGGTTAGGGTTAGGGGACGGGATCGGTTTAGGGGACAGGTTAGGGTACAACAACGGTTTAGGGTGAGTGTACGTGTTAGGGTACGGGTTAGTGTTAGCGTACGTGTTTGGATTATGTTACGGGTTAGGGTAAGGCTTCGGGTAAGGGTTAGGTTTAGGGTTAGGGTTAGGGTTAGTGTTAGGTGATGGGGACGGTTTAGGGGACAGGTTAGGGTAGGACAACGGTTTACGGCGAGCGTACGTGTTATGGTATGGGTTAGTGGTAGCGTACGGGTTAGGATTAGGGGACGGGTTAGGGTAAGGCTTCGGGTAAGTGTTAGGGTTAGGGTTAGGTTTAGGGGACGGGGACGGGGACGGTTTAGGGGACAGGTTATGGTACGACAACGGTTTAAGGTGAGCATACGTGTTAGGGTATGTGTTAGTGTTAGTGTATGGGTTAGGGTTAGGTGACGGGTTAGGGTAAGGCTTCGGGTAAGGGTTAGGGTTAGGGTTAGGGTTAGGGTTAGGGGACGGGGACGGTTTAGGGGACAGGTTAGAGTTCGACAACGGTTTAGGGTGAGCGTACGTGTTAGGGTACGGATTAGTGTTAGCGTACGGTTTAGGATTAGGGGACGGGTTAGTGTAAGGCTTCGGGTAAGGGTTAGGTTTAGGGTAAGGGTTAGGGTTAGGGTTAGGGGACCGGGTCGGTTTAGAGGACAGGTTAGGGTACGACAACTGTTTAGGGTGAGGATACGCGTTAGGGTACGGGTTAGTGTTAGCGTACGGGTTAGGATTAGGGGACGGGTTAGTGTAAGGCTTCGGGTAAGGGTTAGGTTTAGGGTTAGGGTTAGTGTTAGGATTAGGGTTAGGGTTAGGGTTAGGGGACAGGGACGGTTTAGGGGACAAGTTAGTGTACGACAACGGTTTAGGGTGAGCGTACGTGTTAGGGTACGGGTAGTGTTAGCTTACGGGTTAGGATTAGGGGACGGGTTAGTGTAAGGCTTTGGGTAATGGTTAGGGTTAGGGTTAGTGTTAGGGTTAGGGTTAGGGGACGGGGACAGTTTAGGGGACATGTTAGGGTATGACAACTGTTTAGCGTGAGCGTACGTGTTAGGGTACGTGTTAGTGTTAGGTTACGGCTTAGGATTAGGGAGGGGTTAGGGAAAGGCTTCGGGTAAGGATTAGGGTTAGGGTTAGGCTTAGGGTTAGGGGACGGGGACAGTTTAGGGGACATGTTAGGGTACGACAATGGTTTAGGCTGAGCGTACGTGTTAGGGTATGGGTTAGAGTTAGGGTACGGGTTAGGATTAGGGGACGGGTTAGGGTAAGGCTTCGGGTAAGATTTAGGGTTAGGGTTAGTGTGAGGGTTAGGGTTATGATCCGGGGACGGTTTAGAGGACAGGTTAGTGTACAACAACGGTTTAGGTTGATCGTACGTATTACGGTACGGGTTAGTGTTAGCGTACGGGTTAGGATTAGGGGTCGGGTTAGGGTAAGGCTTCGGGTAAGGGTTAGGGTTAGGGTTTGGGTTAGGGTTAGGGTTAGGGGACGGGGACGGTTTAGGGGACAGGTTAGTGGACGACAATGGTTTAGGTTGAACGTATGTGTTAGGGTACGGGTTAGTGTTAGCGTACGGGTTAGGATTAGGGGACGGGTTAGGGTAAGGATTCGGGTAAGTGTTAGGTTTACGGTTAGGGTTAGGGTTAGGGTTAGGGGACCGGGACGGTTTAGGGGACAGGTTAGGGTACGACAACTGTTTAGAGTGAGCGTATGTGTTAGGGTACGGGTTAGTGTCAGCGTACGCGTTAGGATTAGGGGACCGGTTAGGTTAAGGCTTCGGGTTAGGGTTAGGGTTAGGTTTAGGGTTAGGGTTAGGGGACGGGGACGATTTAGGGGACAGGTTAGGGTACGACAACGGTTTAGGGTGAGCGTACGTATTTGGTACGGGTTAGTGTTAGTGTACGTTTTAGGATTAGGTGACGAGTTAGGGTAAGGCTTCGGGTAAGTGTTAGGGTTAGGGTTAGGGTTAGGGTTAGGTTTAGGGGACGGGGACAGTTTAGGGGTGAGGTTAGGTTACAACAACGGTTTAGGGTGAGCATACGTTTTAGTGTACGGGTTAGTTTTAGCGTACGGGTTAGGATTAGGGGACGGGGTAGGGTAAGGTTTCGGGTAAGGGTTAGGGTTAGGGTTAGGTTTAGGGTTTGGGTTAGGGGTCGGGGACGGTTTAGGGGACAGGTTAGAGTACGACAACGGTTTAGGGTGAGCGTACGTATTAGGGTACGGGTTAGTGTTAGCGTACGGGTTAAGATTAGGAGACAGGTTAAGCTAAGGCTTCGGGTAAGGGTTAGGGTTAGGGTTAGGGTTAGGGGAAGGGATCGGGTTAGGGGACAGGTTAGGGTACAACAACGGTTTAGGGTGAGCGTACGTGTTAGGGTACAGGTTAGTGTTAGCGTACGGTTAGGATTAGGGGACGGGTTAGGGTAAGCCTTCGGGTAAGGCTTAGGGTTAGGGTTAGGGTTAGGGTTAGGGGACGGGGACGTTTTAGGGGACAGGTTAGGGTATGACAACGGTTTAGGGTGAGCGTATGTGTTAGGGTACGGGTTAGTGTTAGCTTATGTGTTAGGATTAGGAGACGGGTTAGGGTAAGGCTTCGGGTAAGGGTTAGGTTTAGGTTTAGGTTTAGGGTTAGGGTTAGGGATAGGCGACAGGGACGGTTTAGGGGACAGGTTAGGGTAAGACAACGGTTTAGGGTGAGCGTACGTGTTAGGGTATGGGTTAGTATTAGCATACGGGTTAGGATTAGGGGACGGGTTAGGGTAAGGCTTCGTGTAAGGGTTAGGGTTAGGGTTAGGGTTATGGGACGGGGACGGGGACGGTTTAGGGGACAGGTTATGGTACGACAACGGTTTAGGGTGAGCGTACATTTTAGGGTACAGGTTAGTGTTAGCGTACGGGTTAGGATTAGGGGACGGGTTAGGGTAAGGCTTCGGGTAAGGGTTAGGGTTAGGTTTAGGGTTAGGGGACGGTGACGGGGACGGTTTAGGGGACAGGTTAGGGTACGACAACGGTTTAGGGTGAGCGTACGTGTTAGGGTACGGATTAGTGTTAGCATACGGGTTAGGATTAGGGGACGGGTTAGGGTAAGGCTACGGGTAAGGGTTAGGTTTAGGGTTAGGGTTAGGGTTAGGGTTAGGGGACCGGGACGGTTTAGGGGACAGGTTAGTGTACGACAACTGTTTAGGGTGAGCATACGTGTTAGGGTACGGGTTAGTGTTAGCGTACGGGTTAGGATTAGGGGACTGGTTAGGGTAAGGCTTCGGGTAAGGGTTAGGGTTAGGGTTAGGGTTAGGGTTAGTGTTAGGGTTAGGGGACGGGGACGGTTTAGGGAACAGTTTAGTGTACGACAATGTTTAAGGGTGAGCGTACGTGTTAGAGTACGGGTTAGTGTTAGCGTACGGGTAAGGATTAGGGGACGGGTTAGTGTAAGGCTTCGGGTAAGGGTTAGGCTTAGGGTTATGGTTAGGGTTAGGGGACGGGGACAGTTTAGGGGACATTTTAGGGTACGACAACGGTTTAGGGTGAGCGTACGTGTTAGGGTACAGGTTAGTGTTACGGTATGGGTTAGGAATAGGGAACGGGTTAGGGTAAGGCTTCGGGTAAGTGTTAGGGTTAGGGTTAGGGTTAGGGCACTGGGATGGTTTAGGGGAGAGGTTAGGGTACGACAACGGTTTAGGGTGAGTGTACGTGTTACGGTACGGTTTAGTGTTAGCGTATGGGTTAGGATTAGGGGACGGGTTAGGGTAAGGCTTCGGGTAAGTGTAAGGGTTAGGGTTAAGTATAGGGTTAGGGGACGGGTACGGGGACCGTTTAGGGGACAGGTTCTGGTACGACAATGGTCTAGGGTGATCGTACGTTTTAGGGTATGGGTTAGTGTTAGCGTACGGGTTACGATTAGGGGACGGGTTAGGGTAAGGCTTCGGGTAAGGTTTAGGGTTAGTTTTAGTGTTAGGGTTAGGGGTAGGGTTAGGGTTACGTGATGGGGACGGTTTAGGGGACTGGTTAGGGTACGACAACGATTTAGGGTAAGCGTACGTGTTAGGGTACTGGTTAGGGTTAGTGTACGGGTTAGGATTAGGGGACGGGTTAGGGTAAGGCTTCGGGTAAGGGTTAGGGTTAGGGTTATGGTTAGGGGACGGGGACGGGGACGGTTTAGAGGACAGGTTAGGGTACGACAACGGTTTTGGGTGAGCGTACGTGTTAGGGTACGGATTAGTGTTAGCGTACGGTTTAGGATTAGGGGACGGGTTAGGGTAAGTCTTCGGGTAAGGGTTAGGTTTAGGGTTAGGGTTAGGGTTAGGGTTAGGGGACCGGCACGGTTTAGGGGACAGGTTAGTGTACGACAACGGTTTAGGGTGAGCATACGTGTTAGGGTACGGGATAGTGTTAGCGTACGGGTTAGGATTAGGGGACTGGTTAGGGTTAGGCTTCGGGTAAGGGTTAGTGTTAGGGTTAGGGTTAGGGTTAGGGTTAGGGGACGGTTTAGGGGACAGTTTAGTGTACGACAATGGTTTAGGGTTAGCGTACGTGTTAGGGTACGGGTTAGTGTTAGCGTGCGGGTAAGGATTAGGGGACGGGTTAGTGTAAGGCTTCGGGAAAGGGTTAGGTTTAGGGTTATGGTTAGGGTTAGGGGACGGGGACAGTTTAGGGGACATTTTAGGGTTCGACAACGGTTTAGGGTGAGCGTACGTGTTAGGGTACGGGTTAGTGTTAGGGTACGGGTTAGGAATAGGGAACGGGTTAGGGTAAGGCTTCGGTTAAGTGTTAGGGTTAGGGTTAGGGTTAGGGCACTGGGATGGTTTAGGGGAGAAGTTAGGGTACGACAATGGTTTAGGGTTAGTGTACATGTTACGGTACGGGTTAGTGTTAGCGTATGGGTTAGGATTAGCGGACGGGTTAGGGTAAGGCATCGGGTAACGGTTAGGGTTAGGGTTAGGTTTAGGGTTAGAGGACGGGGACGGGGACCTTTTAGGGGACAGGTTCTGGTACGACAATGGTTTAGGGTGATCGTACGTTTTAGGGTATGGGTTAGTGTTAGCGTACGTGTTAGGATTAGGGGACGGGTTAGGGTAAGGCTTCGGGTAAGGTTTAGTGTTAGGGTTAGTGTTAGGGTTAGGGTTAGGTTTAGGGGATGGCGATGGTTTAGGGGACAGTTTAGGGTACGACAAAGGTTTAGTGTGAGCGTACGTGTTAGGGTACGGGTTAGTTTTAGCGTACGAGTTAGGACTAGGGGACGGGTTAGGGTAAGGCTTCCGGTAAGGGTTAGGGTTAGGGTTAGGGTTAGGGGATGGGGACGGTTTAGGTGACAGGTTAGGGTATGACAACGGTTTAGGGTGAGTGTACGTGTTAGGGTACGAGTCAGTGTTAGGGTACGGGTTAGGATTAGGAGACTGTTTAGGGTAAGGCTTCGGATAAGTGTTAGCGTTAGGGTTAGTGTTAGGGTTACGTGATGGGGACGGTTTAGGGGACTGGTTAGGGTACGACAACGATTTAGGGTGAGCGTACGTGTTACGGTACTGGTTAGTGTTAGCGTACGAGTTAGGATTAGGGGACGGGTTAGGGTAAGCCTTCGGGTAAGGGTTAGGGTTAGGGTTAGGGTTAGGGTTATGGTTAGGTGACGGGGACGGTTTAGGGGAAACTTTAGTGTACGACAACGGTTTAGGGTGAGTGAACGTGTTAGGGTACGGGTTAATGTTAGCGTACGGGTTAGGATTAGGGGACGGGTTAGTGTAAGCCTTCGGGTAAGGGTTAGGTTTAGGTTAGGGTTAGGGTTAGGGTTACGGGACGGGGAGGGTTTAGGGGACAGGTTAGTGTACGACAACGGTTTAGGGTGAGCGTACGTGTTAGGATACGGGTTAGTGTTAGCGTACGGGTTAGGATTAGGGGACGGGTTATGGTAAGGCTTCGGGTAAGGGTTAGGGTTAGGGTTAGGTTTAGGGTTAGGGTTAGGGTTAGGGGATGGGCACGGTTTAGGGGACAGGTTAGGGTATGGCAACGGTTTAGGGTGAGCGTACGTGTTAGGTTACAGGTTAGTGTTAGTGTACGGGTTAGGATTAGGGGACGGGTTAGGGTAAGCCTTCGGGTAAGGGTTAGGTTTAGGGTAAGGGTTAGGGTTAGGTGACGGGGACGTTTTAGGGGACAGGTTAGGGTACGACAATGGTTTAGGGTGATCGTACCTTTTAGGGTATGGGTTAGTGTTAGCGTACGGTTTACGATTAGGGGACGGGTTAGGGTAAGGCTTCGGGTAAGGTTTAGGGTTAGGGTTAGTGTTAGGGTTAGGGTTAGGTTTAGGTGATGGCGATGGTTTAGCGGACAGTTTAGGGTATGACAACGGTTTAGCCTGAGCGTACGTGTTAGGGTATGGGTTAGTTTCAGCGTACGGGTTAGGACTAGGGGACGGGTTAGGGTAAGGCTTCGTGTAAGGGTTAAGGTTAGGGTTAGGGTTAGGTTTAGGGTTAGGGGATGGGGACGGTTTAGGGGACAGGTTAGGGTATGACATCGGTTTAGGGTGAGTGTACGTGTTAGGGTACGAGTTAGTGTTAGGGTACGGGTTAGGATTAGGAGACTGGTTAGGGTAAGGCTTCGGGTAAGTGTTAGCGTTAGGGTTAGAGTTAGGATTAGGCGACGGGGACGGTTTAGGGGACAGGTTTGTGTACGACAACAGTTTAGGGTGAGCGTACATGTTAGGGTACGGGTTAGTGTTAGCGTATGGGTTAGGATTAGGGGAGGGGTTAGGTTAAGGATTCGGGTAAGGTTTAGGGTTAGGGTTAGGGTTAAGGGATGGGGACGGTTTAGGGGACTGGTTAGGGTACGACAACGGTTTAGGGTTAGCGTACGTGTTAGGGTACGAGTTAGTGTTAGCGTACGGGTTAGGAATAGGGGACGGGTTAGGGTAAGGCTTCGGGTAAGGGTTAGTGTTAGGGTTAGGGTTAGGGTTAGGGTTACGTGATGGGGACGGTTTAGGGGACTGGTTAGGGTACGACAACGATTTAGGGTGAGCGTACGTGTTAGGGTACTGGTTAGTGTTCGTGTACGGGTTAGGATTAGGGGACGCGTTAGGGTAAGGCTTTGGGTAAGGGTTAGGGTTAGGGTTATGGTTAGGGTTAGGGGACGGGGACAATTTAGGAGACAGGTTAGGGTACGACAACGGTTTAGGGTGAGCGTACGTGTTAGGGTACGGGTTAGTGTTAGCGTAACGGTTAGGATTAGGGGAACGGTTAGGATAAGGCTTCGGGTAAGGGTTAGGGTTAGGGTTAGGGTTAGGGTTATGGTTAGGGGACAGGGACGGTTTAGGGGACACGTTAGGTTAGGACAACGGTTTAGGGTGAGTGTACGTGTTAGGGTACGGGTTAGTGTTAGCGTACGGGTTAGGATTAGGGGACGGGTTATGGTAAGGCTTCGGGTAAGGGTTAGGGTTAGGGTTAGGTTTAGGGTTAGGGTTAGGGTTAGGGGTTGGGCACGGTTTAGGGGACAGGTTAGGGTACGACAACGGATTAGGGTGAGCGTACGTGTTAGGGTACGGGTTAGTGTTAGCGTACGGGTTAGGATTAGGGGACGGGTTAGGGTAAGCCTTCGGGTAAGGGTTAGGTTTAGCGTAAGGGTTAGGGTTAGGGTTAGGGGACGGGGACATTTTAGGGGACAGGTTAGTGTACGACAATCGTTTAGGGTTATCGTACGTTTTAGGGTATGCGTTAGTGTTAGCGTACGGGTTACGGTTAGAGGACGGGTTAGGGTAAGGCTTCGGGTAAGGTTTAGGGTTAGGGGTAGTGTTAGGGTTAGGGCTGGTTTAGGGGACGGAGATGGTTTAGGGGACAGTTTAGGGTACGACAACGGTTTAGCCTGAGCGTACGTGTTAGGGTACGGGTTAGTTTTAGCGTACGGGTTAGGACTAGGGGACGGGTTAGGGTAAGGCTTCGTGTAAGGGTTAGGGTTAGGGTTGGGGTTAGGTTTAGTGTTAGGGGATGGGGACGGTTTAGGGGACAGGTTAGTGTACGACAACGGTTTAGGGTGAGTGTACGTGTTAGGGTATGAGTTAGTGTTAGGGTACGGGTTAGGATTAGGAGACTGGTTAGGGTAAGTCTTCGGGTAAGTGTTAGCGTTAGGGTTAGAGTTAGGATTAGGCGACGGGGACGGTTTAGGGGACAGGTTTGTGTACGACAACAGTTTAGGGTGAGCGTACGTGTTAGGGTACGGGTTAGTGTTAGCGTACGGGTTAGGATTAGGGGAGGGGTAAGGTTAAGGATTCGGGTAAGGTTTAGGGTTAGGGTTAGGGTTAAGGGACGGGGACGGTTTAGGGGCCTGGTTAGGGTATGACAACGGTTTAGGGTGAGCATACGTGTCAGGGTACGAGTTAGTGTTAGCGTACAGGTTAGAAATAGGGGACGGGATAGGGTAAGGCTTCGGGTAAGGGTTAGTGTTAGGGTTAGGGTTAGGGTTAGGGTTACGGGACGGGGACGGTTTAGGGGACAGATTAGTGTATGACAACGGTTTAGGGTGAGCGTACGTGTTAGGATATGCGTTAGTGTTAGCGTACGGGTTAGGATTAGGGGACGGGTTAGCGTAAGGCTTCGGGTAAGGGTTAGGTTAGGGTTAGGGTTAGGGGACGGAGATGGGTTAGGGGACAGGTTAGGGCACGACAACGGTTTAGGGTGAGCGTACGTGTTCAGGTACGGGTTAGTGTTTGCGTACGGGTTAGGATTAGGGGACGGGTTAGTGTAAGCCTTCGGGTAAGGGTTAGGATTAGGGTAAGGGTTAGGTTTAGGGGACGAGGACGGTTTAGGAGACAGGTTAGTGTAGGGCAACGGTTTAGGGTGAACATAAGTTTTAAGGTATGGGTTCGTTTCAGCGTACGGGTTAGGATTAGGTGACGGGTTAGGGTAAGGATTCAGGTAAGGTTTAGGGTTAGGGATAGGGTTAGGGTTAGGGGACGGGGAGGTGTTAGGGGCAAGGTTAGGATACGACAAAATTTTAGGGTGAGCGTACGTGTTAGGGTACGGGTTAGTGTTAGCGTACGGGTTAGGATTAGGGGATGGGTTAGGGTAAGGCTTCGGGTAAGTGTAAGTGTTAGGATTAGGTTTCGGGTTAGGGTTAGGGGACGGGGACAGTTTAGGAGACAGGTTCTGTTACGACAATGGTTTAGGGTGAGCGTACATGTTAGGGTATGGTTTAGTGTTAGCGTACGGGTTAGGATTAGGAGACGGGTTAGGGTAAGGCTTCGGGAAAGGGTTAGGGTTAGGGTTAGTGTTAGGGTTAGGGTTAGGTTTAAGGGACGGCGACGGTTTAGGGGAAAGGTTAGGGTACTACAACGGTTTAGTGTGAGCGTACGTGTTAGGGTATGGATTAGTTTTAGCGTACGGGTTAGGACTAGGGGACGGGTTAGGGTAAGGCTTCTGGTAAGGTTTAGGATTAGGGTTAGGGTTAGGTTTAGGGTTAGGGGATGGGGACGGTTTAGGGGACAGGTTAGGTTATGACAACGGTTTAGGGTGAGTGTACGTGTTAGGGTACGAGTTAGTGTTAGGGTACGGGTTAGGATTAGGAGACTGGTTAGTGTAAGGCTTCGGGTAAGTGTTAGCGTTAGGGTTAGGGTTACGGGACGGGGACGGTTTAGGGGACAGGTTTGTGTACGACAACAATTTAGGGTGAGCGTACGTGTTAGGGTACGGGTTAGTGTTAGCGTACGGGTTAGGCTTAGGGGACGGGTTAGGGTAAGGATTCGGGTATGATTTAGGGTTAGGGTTAGGGGACGGGGACGGTTTAGGGCACTGGTTAGGGTATGACAACGGTTTAGGGTGAGCGTACGTGTTAGGTTACGATTTAGTGTTAGCGTACGGGTTAGGAATAGGGGACGGGTTAGGGTAATGCTTACGGTAAAGGTTAGGTTTAGGGTTAGGGTTAGAGTTAGGGTTAGGGGACCGGGATGGTTTAGGGGACAGGTAAGTGTATGACAACGCTTTAGGGTAAGCGTACGTGTTAGGGTACGGGTTAGTGTTAGTGAACGGGTTAGGATTAGGGGACGGATTAGGGTAAGGCTTCGGGTAAGGGTTATGGTTAGGGTTAGGGTTAAGGTTAATGATAGGAGACGGTGACGGGGACGGTTTAGGTGACAGGTTAGGGTACGACAATGGTTTAGGGTGAACGTACGTGTTAGGGTACGGGTTAGTGTTAGCGTGCGGGTTAGGATTAGGGGACGGGTTAGGGTAAGGCTTCGAGTAAGGGTTAGGGTTAGGGCTAGGGTTAGGGTTAGAGGACGGGGATGGTTTAGGGGACAGGTTAGGGTACGACAACGGTTTAGGTTGAGCGTACGTGTTAGGGTAAGGGTTAATGTTAGCGTACAGGTTAGGATTAGGTGACGGGTTAGTGTAAGTCTTCGGGTAAGGGTTAGGGTTAGGGTTAGGTTTAAGGTTAAGTTTAGGAGATGGGGACGGGGACGGTTTAGGGGACAGGTTAGGGTACGACAATTGTTTAGGGTTAACGTACGTGTTACGGTACGGGTTAGTGTTAGCGTACGGGTTAGGATTAGGGGACGGGTTAGGGTAAGGCTTTGGGTAAGTTTTAGGGTTAGGGTTAGTGTTAGGGTTAGGGTTAGAGGACGGGGACGGTTTAGGGGACAGGTTAGTGTACGACAAAGATTTAGGGTGAGCGTACGTGTTAGGGTACGGGTTAGTGTAAGCGTACGGGTTAGGATTAGGGGACGGTTTAGGGTAAGGCTTCGGGTAAGGGTTATGGTTAGGGTTAGGGTTAGGGTTAAGGTTAGGGAATGGGGACTGTTTAGGGGACAGGTTAGGGTAAGACAACGGTTTAGGGTGAGCAGACATGTTAGGGCACGGGTTAGTGTTAGCGTACGGTTTAGGATTAGGGGACGTGTTAGAGTAAGGCTTCGGGTAAGGGTTAGGGTTAGGGTTAGGATTAGGGTTAGGGTTAGGAGACGGGGACGGTTTACAGGACAGTTTAGGGTACGAAAACGGTTTAGGGTGAGCGTACGTGTTAGGGTATATGTTAGTGTTAGAGTACGGTTTAGGATTAAGGGACGGGTTAGTGTAAGGCTTCGGGTAAGGGTTAGGGTTAGGGTTAGGGTTAGGGGACGGGGACTTTTTAGGGGACAGGTTAGGGTATGACAAAGGTTTAGGGTGAGCGTACGTGTTAGGGTATGGGTTAGTGTAAGCGTTCGGTTTAGGATTAGGGGACAGGTTAGGGTAAGGCTTCGGGTAAGGGTTATGGTTAGGGTTAGGGTTAAGGTTAGGGAACGGGGACGGTTTAGGGGACAGGTTAGGGTATGACAACGGTTTAGGGTGAGCGTACGTGTTAGGGCACGGGTTAGTGTTAGCGTACGGGTTAGGAATAGGGGATGTGTTAGAGTAAGGCTTCATGTAAGAGTTAGGGTTAGGGTTAGGGTTAGTGTTAGGGGATGGGGACGGATTATGGGACATGTTAGAGTACGACAACGTTTTAGGTTAAGTGTACGTGTTAGGGTGCGGGTTAGTGTTAGCGTACGAGTTAGGATTAGGGGACAGGTTAGGGTAAGGTTTCGGGTAAGGATTAGGGTTAGTGTTAGGGTTAGGGTTAGGTGATGGGGACGGTATAGGGGACAGGTTAGGGTATGAGAACGGTTGAGGGTGAGTGTACGTGTTAGGGTATGGGTTAGTGTTAGCGTACGGGTTAAGATTAAGGGACGGGTTAGGGTAAGGCTTCGGGTAAGGGTTAGGTTTAGGGTTACGGTAAGGGCTAGGGTTCGGGGACGGGGACGGTTTGGAGGACAGGTTAGGGTACGAGAAATGTTTAGGGTGAGGGTACGTGTTAGGGTACGCTTTAGTGTTAGCGTACGGGTTAATTAGGGGACGGGTTAGGGTTATGCTTCCGGTAAGGCTTAGGGTTATGGTCAGGGTTAGGGTTAGGGTTAGGGGATGGGGACGGTTTAGGGGACCGGTTAGATTTCGACAACTCTTTAGGGTGAGCGTACATGTTAAGGAACGGGTAAGTGTTAGCGTACGGTTTAGGATTAGGGGACGGGTTAGGGTAAGGCTTCGGGTAAGGGTTAGAATTAGGGTTAGGGTTAGGGTTAGGGTTAGGGTTAGGGGACGGGGATGGTTTAGGGGACATGTTAGGGTACGACAACTGTTTAGGGTGAGCGTACGTGTTAGGTACGTGTTAGTGTTAGCGTACGGGTTAGGATTAGGGAATGTGTTAGGGTAAGGCTTCGGGTAAGGGTTAGGGTTAGGGTTACGGTTAGGGTTAGGGTTAGTGTTAGGGGACGGGGACGGTTTAGGGGACACGTTAGGTTACGACAACGGTTTAGGGTGAGCGTAAGTGTTAAGGTACGGGTTAGTGTTAGCGTACGGGTTAGAATTATGGGACGGGTTAGTGTAAGGCTTTGGGTAAGGGTTAGGGGTAGGGTTAGGGTTAGGGTTAGGGGATGGGGATGGGGACGGGGACGGTTTAGTGAACAGGTTAGGGTAAGACAAAGGTTTAGGGTGAGCGTACGTGTTAGGGTACGGGTTAGTGTTAGTGTACGGGTTAGGATTAAGGGACGGGTTAGGGTAAGGCTTCGGGTAAGTGTTAGGTTTAGAGTTAGGGTTAGGGTTAGCGTTAGGGGATGGGGAAGGTTTAGGGGACAGGTTAGAGTACGACAACATTTTAGGGTGAGCGTACGTATTAGGGTACTGGTTAGTGTTAGCATACGCGTTAGTATTAGGGGACGGGTTAGGGTAAGGCTTCGGGTAAGGGTTAGGGTTAGGGTTAGGGTTAGGTTTAGGGTTAGGGGACGGGGCGGGGACGGTTTAGGGGACAGGTTAGGGTACAATAACAGTTTAAGGTGAGTGTACGTGTTAGGGTATGGGTTAGTTTTAGCGTACGCATTAGGATTATTGGACGGGTTAGGGTAAGGCTTTGGGTAAGGGTTAGAGTTAGGGTTAGGGTTAGGGTTAGGGAACGGGGATGGTTTAGGGGACAGGTTAGTGTACGACAAAGGTTTATGGTGAGCCTACGTGTTAGGGTATGGGTTAGTGTTATCGTACGAGTTAGGTTTAGGGGAAGGGTTAGGGTAAGTCTTCGGGTAAGGGTTAGGTTTAGGGTTAGGGTTAGGGTTAGGGGACGGGGACGGTAGAGGGAACAGGTTATGTTACGACAATGGTTTAGGGTGAGCGTACGTATTAGGGTACGGGTTAGTGTTAGCGTACGGGTTAGGATTAGGCGACGGGTTAGTGTAAGGCTTCGGGTAAGTGTTAGGGTTAGGGTTAGGGTTAGGGTTAGTGTTAGGGTTAGGGTTAGGGGACGCGGACGGTTTAGGGGACAGGTTAGGGTACGACAATGGTTTAGGGTGAGCGTACATGTTAGGGTATGTGTTAGTGTTAGCATACAGGTTAGGATTAGGGGACGGGTTAGGGTAAGGCTTCGGGTAAGGGTTATGGTTAGGATTAGGATTAGGGTTCGGGTTAGGGGACGGGAACGGTTTAGGGGACAGGTTAGGTTATGACAAATGTTTAGGGTGAGCGTACGTGTTAGGGTGCGGGTTACTGTTAGCGTACGGGTTAGGATTATGGGACGGGTTAGCGTAAGGCTTAGGGTAAGGGCTAGGGTTAGGGTTAGGTTTAGGGTTAGGGGACGGGGACGGGGACGGTTTAGGGGACAGGTTAGGATACGACAATGGTTTAGTGTGAGCATACGTGTTTGGGTACGGGTTATTGTTAGCTTACGGGTTAGGATTAGGGGACGGGTTCGGGTAAGGCTTTGGGTAAGTTTTAGGGTTAGCGTTAGGCTTAGGCTTAAGGGACGGGGATGGTTTAGGGGACAGTTTAGGCTACAACAACGGTTTAGGGTGAGCGTACGTGTTAGGGTACGGGTTAGTGTTAACGTACGGAGTAGGATTAGGGGACGGGTTAGGTTAAGGCTTCGGGTAAGGGTTAGGGTTAGTGTTAGGTTTAGGGTTATGGTTAGGGGACGGGGACGGGGACGGTTTAGGGTACAGGTTAGGGTACGATAACAGTTTAAGGTGAGCGTGCGTGTTAGGGTATGTGTGAGTTTTAGCGTACGCCTTAGGATTAGTGGACGGGTTAGGGTAAGGCTTTGGGTAAGGGTTAGGGCTAGGGTTAGGGTTAGGGTTAGGGTTAGGTGACGGGGATGGTTTAGCGGACAGGTTACTGTACGACATCGGTTTAGGGTGAGCCTACATGTTAGGGTACGGGTTAGTGTTAGCGTACGAGTTAGGTGTAGGGGATGGGTTAGCGTAAGGCTTCGGGTAAGGGTTAGGGTTAGGGTTTGTGTTAGGGTTAGGGTTAGGGGACGGGGACGATTTAGGGAACAGGTTATGGTACGACAATTGTTAAGGGTGAGCGTACGTGTTAGGGTACGGGTTAGTGTTAGCGTACGGGTTAGGATTAGGGGACGGGTTAGTGTAAGGCTTCTGGTAAGGTTTCGGGTTAGGGTTAGGGTTAGGTTTAGGGTTAGGAATAGGGGATGGGGAGGGGTATGGGGACATGTTAGGGTTCGACAATGGTTTAGGGTGAGCGTACATGTTAGGGTACGGGTTAGTGTTAGCATACAGGTTAGGATTAGAGGACGGGTTAGGGTAAGGCTTCGGGTAAGGGTTATGATTAGGGTTAGGGTTAGGGTTAGGCTTAGGGGACGGGAACGGTTTAGGGGACTGGTTAGGTTATGACAACGGTTTAGGGTGAGCGTACGTGTTAGGGTACGGGTTACTGTTAGCGTACGGGTTAGAATTAGGGGACGGTTTAGCGTAAGGCTTAGGGTAAGGGCTAGGTTTAGGGTTAGGTTTAGGGTTAGGGTTAGAGGACGGGGACAGTTTAGAGGACAGGTTAGTGTACGACAATGGTTTAGGTTAAGCGTAAGTGTTAGGGTACTGGTTTGTGTTAGTGTACGGGTTAGGTTTAGGGCACGTGTTAGGGTAAGGCTGCGGGTAAGGGTTAGGGTTAGGGTTAGGGTTAGGGTTAGGGGATGGAGACGGTTTAGGGGAGACGTTAGGTTACGACAACGGTTTAGGGTGAGCGTACGTGTTAAGGTACGGGTTAGTGTTAGCGTACGGTTTAGGATTAGGGGACGGGTTAGGGTAAGGCTTTGGGTAAGGGTTAGGGGTAGGGTTAGGGTTAGGGTTAGGGGATGAGGATGGGTACGGGGACGGTTTAGGGGACAGGTTAGGGTAAGACAAAGGTTTAGGGTGAGCGTACGTGTTAGGGTACGGGTTAGTGTTAGCTTACAGGTTAGGATTAGTGGACGGGTTAGGGTAAGGCTTAGGGTAAGTGTTAGGGTTAGAGTTAGGGTTAGGGTTAGGGTTAGGGGATGGGGACGGTTTAGGGGACAGGGTAGGGTACGACAACGGTTTAGGGTGGTCGTACGTGTTAGGGTACTGGTTAGTGTTAGCGTACGCGTTAGGATTAGGGGACAGGTTAGGGTAAGTTTTCGGGTAAGGGTGAGGGTTAGAGTTAGGGCTAGGGTTAGGGGATGGGGACGTTTTAGGGGACAGGTTAGGGTACGACAACGGTTGAGGGTGAGCGTACGTGTTAGGGTACTGGTTAGTGTTAGCGTACGCGTTAGGATTAGGGGACGGGTTAGTGTAAGGGTTCGGGTAAGGGTTAGGGTTAGGGTTAGGGTTAGGGATAGGGGACGGGGACGGTTTAGGGGACAGGTTAGGGTACGACAAATGTTTAGTGTGAGCATACGTGTTAGGGTACGGGTTATTGTTAGCGTACAGGTTAGGATTAGGGGATGGGTTAGGGTAAGGCTTCGGGTAAGGTTTAGGGTTATTGTTAGGTTTAGGGTTAGGGGACGGGGACGGTTTAGGGGACAGTTTAAGGTACAACAGCGGCTTAGGGTGAGCGTACGTGTTAGGGTACGGGTTAGTGTTAACGTACGGAGTAGGATTAGGGGAGAGGTTAAGGGTAAGGCTTCGGGTAAGTGTTAGGGTTAGGGTTAGGGTTAGGGTTAGGGTTAGGGGATGGGGACGGTTTAGGGGACAGTTTAGGGTACAACAGCGGTTTAGCGTGAGCGTACGTGTTAGGGTACGGGTTAGTGTTAACGTATGGAGTAGGATTAGGTAACGGGTTAGGGTAAGGCTTCGGGTAAGTGTTAGGTTTAGGGATAGGGTTAGGGTTAGGGGACGGGAATGGGGAGGTTTAGGGGACAGGTTAGGGTACGATAACAGTTTAAGGTGAGCGTACGTGTTAGGGTATGGGTTAGTTTTGGCGTACGCGTTAGGATTAGTGGACGGGTTAGAGTAAGGCTTTGGGTAAGGGTAAGGGTTAGGGTTAGGGTTAGGGTTAGGGTTAGGGGACGGGGATGGTTTAGGGGACAGGTTAGTGTACGACAACGGTTTTGGGTGTGCCTACGTTATAGGGTACGCGTTAGTGTTAGCGTACGAGTTAGCATTAGGGGATGGGTTAGGGTAAGGCTTCGGGTAAGGGTTAGGTTAGGGTTAGGGTTAGGGTTAGGGGACGGGGACGGTTTAGGGAACAGTTTATGGTACGACAATGGTTTAGGGTGAGCGTACATGTTAGGGTACGGGTTAGTGTTAGCGTACGGGTTAGGATTTGGGGACGGGTTATTTTAAGGCTTCGGGTAAGAGTTAGGGTTAGGGTTAGGGTTAGGGTTAGGGTTAGGGGACGCGGATGGTTTAGGGGACAGGTTAGGGTACGACAATAGTTTAGGGTGAGCGTACGTGTTAGGGTACGGGTTAGTGTTAGCATACAGGTTACGATTAGGGGACGGGTTAGGGTAAGGCTTCGGATAAGTGTTATGGTTAGGTTTAGGGTTAGGGTTAGAGTTAGGGGACGGGAACGGTTTAGGGGACAGGTTAGGTTATGACAACGGTTTAGGGTGAGCGTACGTGTTAGGGTACGGGTTAGTGTTAGCGTACGGGTTAGGATTAGGGAATGTGTTAGGTTAAGGCTTCGGGTAAGGGTTAGGGTTAGGGTTATGGTTAGGGTTAGTGTTAGGGGACGGGGACGGTTTAGGGGACATGTTAGGTTACGACAAAGGTTTAGGGTGAGCGTACGTGTTAAGGTACCGGTTAGTGTTAGCGTACGGTTTAGGATTAGGGGACGGGTTAGTGTAAGGCTTTGGGTAAGGGATAGGGGTAGGATTACGGTTAGGGTTAGGGGATGGGGACGGGGACGGGGACGGTTTAGGGGACAGGTTAGTGTAAGACAAAGGTTTAGGGTGAGCGTACGTGTTAGGGTACGGGTTAGTGTTAGCGTACGGGTTAGGATTAGGGGACGGGTTAGGGTAAGGCTTCGGGTAAGGGTTAGTGTTAGAGTTAGGGTTAGGGTTAGGGTTAGGGGATGGGGACGTTTTAGGGGACAGGTTAGTGTACGACAACGGTTTAGGGTGAGCGTACGTTTTACGGTACTGGTTAGTGTTAGCGTACGCGTTAGGATTAGGGGACGGGTTAGTGTAAGGCTTCGGGTAAGTGTTAGGGATAGAATTAGGGCTAGGGTTAGGGTTAGGGGATGGGGACGTTTTAGAGGACAGGTTAGGGTACGCGAACGGTATAGGGTGAGCGTACGTGTTAGGGTACTGGTTAGTGTTAGCGTACGTGTTATGATTAGGGGACGGGTTAGGGTAAGGCTTCGGGTAAGGCTTCGGGTAAGGGTTAGGTTTAGGGTTAGGGGACTGGGACGGTTTAGGGGACAGGTTAGGGTACGATAATGGTTTAGTGTGAGCGTACATGTTAGGGTACGTGTTATTGTTAGCGTACGGGTTAGTATTAGGGGACGGGTTAGGGTAAGGCTTCGGGTAAGGATTAGGGTTAGTGTTAGTGTTATGGTTAGGGGACGGGGACGGTTTAGGGGACAGTTTAGGGTACAACAACGGTTTAGGGTGAGCGTACGTGTTAGGGTACGGGTTAGTGTTAACGTACGGAGTAGGATTAGGGAATGGGTAAGAATAAGGCTTCGGGTAAGGGTTAGGGTTAGGTTTAGGGTTAGGGTTAGGGGATGGGGACGGGGACGGTTTAGGGGACAGGTTAGGGTACGATAACAGTTTAAGGTGAGCGTACGTGTTAGGGTAAGGGATAGTGTTAGTGTACGGGTTAGGATTAGGGGACGGGTTAGTGTAAGGCTTCGGGTAAGGGTTAGGGTTAGAGTTAGGGTTAGGGTTAGGGTTAGGTTTAGGGTTAGGGTTAGGGGATGCGGACGGTTTATTGGACAGGTTAGGGTATGACAATGGTTTAGGGTGAGCGTACGTGTTAGGGTACGGGTTAGTGTTAGCATACAGGTTAGGATTAGGGGACGGGTTAGGGTAAGGCTTCGGGTAAGGGCTATGTTTAGGGTTAGGCTTAGGGTTAGGGTTAGGGTTAAGGTTAGGTTTAGGGAGCGGGAACGTTTTAGGGGACAGGTTACGTTATGACAACGGTTTAGGGTGAGCGTACGTGTTACGGTACGTGTTACTGTTAGCGTACGGGTTAGGATTAGGAGACGGGTTAGCGTAAGGCTTAGGGTAAGGGCTAGGGTTAGGGTTAGGGTTAGGGTTAGTGTTAGAGGACGGGGACAGTTTAGGGGACAGGTTAGTGTACGACATGGGTTTAGGTTAAGCGTACGTGTTTGGGTACTGGTTAGTGTTAGTGCACGGGTTAGGTTTAGGGCACGGGTTAGGGTAAGGCTGCGGGTAACGTTTAGGGTTAGGGTTGGGGTTAGGGTTAGGGGACAGGGACGGTTTAGTGGATAGGTTAGGGTACGACTAGGTTTAGTGTGAGCGTACATGTTAGCGTATGGGTTAGTTTTAGCGTACGGGTTAGGATTAGGAGACGGGTTAGGGTAAGGCTTCGGATAAGTGTTAGGGTTAGGGTTAGGGTTAGGGGACAGGGACGGTTTACGGGACATGTTATGGTACGACAACGGTTTAGGGTGAGCGTACGTGTTTGGGTACGGGTTAGTGTTCGCGTACGGGTTAGGATTAGGGAATGTGTTAGGGTAAGGCTTCGGGTAAGGGTTAGGGTTAGGGTTAGGGTTAGGTTTAGTGTTAGGGGACGGGGACGGTTTAGGGGACATGTTAGGGTACGACAACGGTTTAGGGAGAGCGTACGTGTTAGGGTACGGGTTAGGATTAAGGGATGGTTTTGTGTAAGGCTTCGGGTAAGGTTTAGGGTTAAGGTTAAGGTTAGGGTTCGGGTTAGGGGACGGGGACGGTTTAGGGGACAGGTTAGGGTACGACAACGGTTTAGGGTGAGCGTACGTGTTAGGGTACGGGTTAGTGTTAGCATACGGGTTAGGATTAGGGAACGGGTTAGGGTAAGGCTTCAGGTAAGGGTTAGGGTTAGGGTTAGGGTTAGGGTTAGGGTTAAGGGACGGGGACGGTTTAGGGCACAGTTTAGGGTACGACAACGGTTTAGGGTGAGGGTACGTGTTAGGGTACTGGTTAGTGTTAGCGTACAGGTTAGGATTAGGGGACGGGTTAGGGTAAGGCTTCGGGTAAGGGTTAGGGTTAGTGTTAGGGTTAAGGTTAGGGGACGGGGACGGGGACATTTTAGGGGACAGGTCAGATTACGAGAACGGTTTAGGGTTAGCGTACGTGTTATGGTACGGGTTAGTGTTAGCGTACGGGTTAGGATTATTGGACGGGTTTGGGTAAAGCTTCGGGTAAGGCTAATGGTTAGGCATAGGTTTAGGTTTAGGTTTAGGGTTAGGGTTAGGGTTAGGGTTAGGGTTAGGGTTAGGGGATGGGGACGGTTTAGGGGACAGGTTAGTGTACGACAATGGTTTAGGTTGAGTGTACGTGTTAGGGTATGGGTTAGTGTTCGCGTACGGTTTAGGATTAGGGGACGGGTTAGGGTAAGGCTTCGGGTAAGGGTTAGGGTTAGGGTTAGGTTTAGGGTTAGGGTTAGGGGACGGGGACGGATTAGGGGACAGTTTCGTGTACGACAACGGTTTAGGCTGAGTGTACGTGTTAGGGTATGTGTTAGTGTTAGCGTACGGGTTAGGATTACGGGACGGGTTAGTGTAAGGCTTCGGGTAAGGTTTATGGTTAGTTTTAAGGTTAGCGTTAGGGTTAGGGGACGGGGACGTTTTAGCGGACAGGTTAGGGTACGACAACGCTTTAGGGTGAGCGTACGTCTTAGGGTACGGGTTTGTGTTGGCGTACTGGTTAGGATTAGGGGACGGGTTAATTTAAGGCATCGGGTGAGGGTTAAGGTTAGGGTTAAGTTTAGTGTTAGGTTTAGGGGTCGGGGACGGTTTAGGTTACAGGTTAGGGTACGACTATGGTTTAGTGTGAGCGTACGTGTTAGGGTACGGGTTAGTGTTAGCATACGGGTTAGGATTAGGGAACGGGTTAGGGTAAGGCGTCGTGTAAGGGTTAGGGTTAGTGTTAGGGTTAGGGTTAGGGTTAAGGGACGGGGACGGTTTAGGAGACAGTTTAGGGTACGACAACCGTTTAGGGTGAGGGTACGTGTTAGGGTACTGGTTAGTTTTAGCGTACTGGTTAGGATTAGGGGACTGGTTAGGGTAAGGCTTCGGGTAAGTGTTAGGTTTAAGGTTAGGGTTAGATTTAGGGTTAGAGGTTGGGGACGGTTTAGGGGACAGTTTAGGGTACGACAATGTTTTAGGGTGATTGTACGTGTTAGGGTACGGGTTAGTGTTAGCGTACGGTTTAGGATTAGGGGAGGGGTTAGGGCAAGGCTTTGTGTAAGGGTTAGGGTTAGGTTTAGGGTTAGTGTTAGGGTTAGGGTTAGGGGACGGTGACGGTTTAGGGGACAGGTTAGTGTATGACAACGGTTTAGGGTGAGCGTACGTGTTAGGGTATGGGTTAGTGTTCGCGTACGGTTTAGGATTAGGGGACGGGTTAGGGTAAGGCTTCAGCTAAGTGTTAGGGTTAGGGTTAGGTTTAGGGTTAGGGTTAGGGGACGGGCACTGATTAGGGGACAGGTTCGGGTACGACAACGGTTTAGGGTGAGCGTACGTGTTAGGGTATGGGTTAGTGTTAGCGTACGGGTTAGGATTAGGGGACGGTTTAGTGTAAGGCTTCGGGTAAGGTTTATGGTTAGGTTTAAAGTTAGCGTTACGGGTAGGGGACGCGGACGGTTTAGGGGACAGTTTAGGGTACGACAACGCTTTAGGGTTAGCGTACGTCTTAGGGTACGGATTAGTGTTAGCGTACGGGTTAGGATTAGTGGACGGGTTAGGGTAAGGCTTCGGGTAAGGGTTAGGTTTAGGGTTAGAGTTTGGTTAGGGTTAGGGTTAGGGGACGGGGACGGTTTAGGGCACAGTTTAGGGTACGACAACGGTTTAGGGTGAGGGTACGTGTTAGGGTACTGGTTAGTGTTAGCGTACGGGTTAGGATTATGTGACGGGTTAGGGTAAGGCTTCGGGTAAGGGTTAGGGTTAGGGTTAGGGTTAGGGTTAGTGTTAGGATTAGGTGTTGGGGACGGTTTAGGGGACAGTTTAGGTTACGACAATGTTTTAGGATGATTGTACGTGTTAGGGTACGGGTTAGTGTTAGCGTACGTGTTAGGATTAGGGGACGGGTTAGGGTAAGACTACGGGTAAGGGTTAGGGTTAGGGTTAGGGTTAGGGGATGGGGACGGTTTAGGGGACAGGTTAGGGTACGACTATGGTTTAGGGTGAGCGTACGTGTTAGGGTACGGGTTAGTGTTAGCATACGGGTTAGGATTAGGGAACGGGTTAGGGTAAGGCTTCAGGTAAGGGTTAGGGTTAGGGTTAGGGTTAGGGTTAGGGTTAGGGTTAAGGGACGGGGACGGTTTAGGGCACAGTTTAGGGTACGACAACGGTTTAGGGTGAGGGTACGTGTTAGGGTACTGGTTAGTGTTAGCGTACGGGTTAGGATTATGTGACGGGTTAGGGTAAGGCTTCGGGTAAGTGTTAGGGTTAGGGTTAGGGTTAGGGTTAGTGTTAGGATTAGGTGTTGGGGACAGTTTAGGGGACAGTTTAGGTTACGACAATGTTTTAGGATGATTGTACGTGTTAGGGCACGGGTTAGTGTTAGCGTACGTGTTAGGATTAGGCGAGGGTTTAGGGTCAGGCTTCGGGTAAGGGTTAGGGTTAGGGTTAGGGTTAGGGTTAGGGTTAGGGTTAGGGGACCGTGACGGTTTAGGGGACAGGTTAGTGTACAACAACAGTTTAGGGTGAGCGTAGGTGTTAGGGTACAGTTTAGTGTTAGCGTACGAGTTAGGATTAGGGTACGGGTTAGGGTAAGGTTTCGGGTAAGATTTAGGGTTAGGGTTAGGGTTAAGGGGCGAGTACAGTTTAGGGTATAGGTTAGGGTACGACAACAATTTAGGGAGAGCGTACCTGTTAGGGTATGTGTTAGGGTTAGCGTACGGGTTAGGATTAGGCTACGGGTTAGTCTAAGGCTTCGGGTAAGGTTTAGGGTTACGGTTATGGTTAGGGGACGGGGACGGTTTATGGGACAGGTTAGGGTACGACAACGGTTTAGGGTGAGCGTACGTGTTAGGGTACAGGTTAGTGTTAGCGTACGCGTTAGGATTAAGTGTCGGGTGAGTGTAAGACTTCGGGTAAGTATTAGGGTTAGGGTTAGGGTTAGGGGACGGGGATGGTTTAAGGGACAGGTCAGGGTACGACAACGGTTTAGGGTGAGCGTACGTGTTAGGGTACGGGTTAGTGTTAGCGTCCGTGTTAGGATTAGGGGACGGTTTAGCATAAGGCTTCGGGTAAGGGTGAGTGTTAGGGTTAGGTTTAGGGTTAACGTTAGGGGATGGGGACGGTTTAGGGGACAGGTTAGGGTACGACAACGGTTTAGGGTGAGCATACGTGTTAGGGTATGGGTTAGTGTTAGCGTACAGTTTAGGATTAGGGGACGGTTTAGGGTAAGGCTTCGGGTAAGGTTTAGGGTTAGGGTTAGGGTTAGGGTTAGTGTTAGGGTACGGGGACGGTTTAGGGGACAGGTTAGTGTACGACAATGGTTTAGGGTGAGCGTACGTGTTAGGGTACGGGTTAGTGTTAGCGTACGATTTAGGATTAGGGAACGGGTTAGGGTAAGGCTTCGGATAAGTGTTAGGGTTAGGGTTAGGGTTAGGGTTAGTGTTAGGGGACGGGGACGGTTTAGGGGACAGGTTAGGTTATGACAACGATTTAGGCTGAGCGTACGTGTTAGGGTATGGGTTAGTGTTAGCGTACGGGTTAGTATTAGGGGACGGGTTAGGGTAAGGCTTCAGGTAAGGGGTTGGGATAGGGTTAGGGTTAGGTTTAGTGGATGGGGACGGTTTAGGGGACAGGTTAGGGTACGACCACGGTTTAGGGTGAGCGTACGTGTTAGGGTATGTGTTAGTGTTAGCGAACGTGATAGGTTTAGGGGACGGGTTAGGGTAAGGCTTCGGGTAAGATTTAGGGTTAGGGTTAGGGAACGGGGACGGTTTAGGGGACATGTTAGGGTACGACAACTGTTTAGGGTGAGCGTACATGTTTGGGTACGGGTTACTGTTAGCGTACGGGTTAGGATTAGGGGACGGGTTAGGTTAAGCCTTCGGGTAAGGGTTAGGATAAGGGTTAGGTTTAGGTGACGGCGACGGTTTAGGGGACATGTTAGGGTACGACAACGGTTTAGGGTGAGCGTACGTGTTAGGATATGGGTTAGTGTTAGCGTACGGGTTAGGATTATGGGATGGGTTAGGTTAAGGCTTCAGGTAAGTGTTTGGGTTAGGGTTAGTGTTAGGGTTAGGGCTAGGGTTAGGGTTATGGGACGGGGACCGTTTAGGGGACAGTGTAGGGTACGACAATGGTTTAGGGTGAGCGTACGTGTTTGGGTACATGTTAGTGTTAGCGTACGGGTTAGGATTAGGGGACGGGTTAGTTTAAGGCTTCGGGTAAGGGTTAGGGTTATGGTTAAGGTTAGGGTTAGGGGACGGGACGGTTTAGGGGACAGGTTAGGGTACGACAACGGTTTAGTGTGAGCGTACATGTTAGTGTACGGGTTAGTGATAGCCTACGGGTTAGGATAAAGGGACGGGTAAGTGTAAGGCTTTGGGTAGGGGTTAGTGTTAGGGTTAGGGTTAGGGTTAGTGTTAGGGGACGGGGACGGTTTAGCGGACAGGTTAGTTTAGGAGAACGGTTTAGGTTGAGCGTACGTGTTAGGGTACGGGATAGTGTTAGCATACGTGTTAGGATTGGGGACGTGTTAGTGGAAGGCTTCGAGTAAGGGTTAGGGTTAGGGTTAGGTTTAGGGGACGGGGACGGTTTAGGATACAGATTAGGATACGACAACAGTGTAGGTTGAGCGTACGTGTTAGGGTACGGGTTAGTTTTAGCGTACGGTTTAGGATTAGGTGACGGTTTAGCATAAGACTTCGGGTAAGGTTTAGGTTTAGGGTTATGTTTAGGGTTAGGGTTAGGGGACGAGGACGATTTAGGTGACAGTTTAGGGTACAGCAACGGTTTAGGGTTAGTGTAGGTTTTATGGTACGGGTTGTGGTTAGGGTTAGGGTTAGGGGATGAGGACGATTTAGGGGACAGGTTACCGTACGACAACGGTTTAGTGTGAGCGTACGTGTTAGGGTACGGGTTAGTGTTAGCGTATGGGTTAGGATTAGGGAACGGGTTAGGTTAAGGCTTCGGGTAAAGGTTAGTGTATGTCTTTTCTATTATATATTTGGCATATGGGCCGGAATCTGTGCTAATTTCAATCTCTGGTTTTATGCGGCACCCTAACTCACCTTTCCCCATAAGCAAGCGAAAGTTGTTTTTCTAAATTTGAAACCCTGTTCTCTATTGTAATTCAGTTCATGTGTAATCAAGTTTACATCTCGTGTATTAGTCATATCTTATGATGTTTCTTTTTCTCTGTGACGTATTTCACGTAGTATCACCGTACCTGAAGCCACTCAGTATGCCGCTTCGGGCCTGATGTCAGAGATTTCATTGCTGAGTGATATTCCATTGTACGTACGTACCACAAGTTCTTTATCCATTTTTCACTTTCTGGGATATTGAACTAGTCCCGTAGACGAGGTTCTTGTAAACAGAGCCGTCCCAAACTTTGAGGCGGCTGTGTGTTTTTGATTTTAATTTCCCTAAGCTATAGGACCATAAGTGTAAGTGCCATAGGCTGTGTTTCTTCGTTTCTTACGTGTTTCAGGAAACACCATACACTTCTCCAGAGTGGCTGTTGGCAATTTACATCCCGCCCATCAGCAAAACAATGCTCCCTCTTCTCCATGGCCTGTCCTGCCTTTCTAGATTTTACACTTTTTTCAGATGGCCGTTTTGACCGGGGGGTAGTGAGAGTTCAATGTAGTGCAGATTTCCTTTACAGGCTTGCTTGGTTGGCCAAAAAGGGCGTATGCGTTTTTTCCTGAATATATTCAGGAAAAAACGCATACGCCCTTTTTGGCCAAGTGCATCATTGTCGACGTTCTGCCTCTTTTCCTATGCTTTAAGTGCAATTCCAGTCTACCCCCTGAAATCGTTTCCCTGAAATTCTGCCCCGCTTTCAAGTCCTCTTCGCAGGCTTACTTCAATATATTTTTGGACGTTAGCTGTCACTTATAACTCTGCAGGTTTGTGAATTACAGTGCCCCTGAGCTCTTTCTTCAACTCGCTTTCTTGTGAGCTGGGCAACAAATCCCATTATTGCTTCAAGGCCTAATGTGTTTATGGCAGGGCACACTGAGCCTTTGGTTAATTCCTCTTCCTGGTGGGAAATGAGCTTTACATTTACCAGTGCAGACACCTACAGCTAGTCTCTTATTGGTTCTCCCTATTCCTGTTCATCTTGCGCAGAAATTGCAAGCTGTGCCAAACAGGAGGTTAAAGGCACTGACTCTCCACGTGGGGAGAGAGTTAGTAAAGCGTCTGGAATGGTGAACCCGAATACCAGGGGACGAAAACTGAGATGCATTTAAAAAACGTTTCTGAATCACACGGTGGACCATGCTCTGGGTTTCCCATGCATGTTTTAGCTGAAGGAAGAATCCCTTGTACCTGGAGAGTTGGGACCCATGGAATGGGTACCATGCAGTATGACCAAAAGGTCTGCATTTGCTCACTGAACCTCATCAATTCTATCATCCCGAAGTATCCATCTTTATGTTTCACCCAGCTCTGTGTGTAGATGTGGTAAATCCAGGTTGCATCACAAGCCCTGATTGAATTATTTAAGAATTGCTCTCTATTTCACTGTCATTGTGTTTTGTTTTCGAAATTTATTTTGATACTGGGATTTATCGTATTTTCACTGCTGGTTTATCCGTCTGTACACACATTTGATTCACTTACTGAGACATATAAATCCATGGGTTTTAAGTTTCTTCCTATTCAGATATATTCCTAGGCGTTGAATATGTGGTGTTGAGTCCATTTCTTTAAGCAAGCGGTAGGTCTTGTGTATTAGAAATTTGGCTTATGGAACGTTATCTGTGCTAATTTAAATCTCTGGTTTCATCCGGCACCCCAACTCACCTTTCCCCATAAGCAAGCGCAAGTTGTATTTCTAAATTTGAGACCCTGTTCTCTATTGTAATTCAGTTCATGTGTAGTCAAGTTTACATCCCGTGTATTAGTCATACCTAATGATGTTTCTCTTTCTGTGTGACTTATTTCACGTAGAATCACCGTACCCGAATCCAGCCACTATACCGCTACGGGCCTGATGACATAGATTTCATTGCTCAGTGATATTCCATTTTACGTACATACCACAACTTCTTTATCCATTTTTCGCTTTCTGGGATATTTAACTTGTACCGTAGATGAGGTTCTTGTAAACAGAGCCGTCGCAAACCTTGGGGTGGCTGTGTGTTTTTGATTTTAATTTCCCTAAGCTATAGGACCATAAGTGTAAGTGCCATAGGCTGTGTTGCTTCGTTTCTTACGTGTTTCAGGAAACACCATACACATCTCCAGAGCAGCTGTTGGCAATTTACATCCCGTCCATCAGCATAACAAGGCTCCCTGTTCTCCATGGCCTGTCCTGCCTTTCTGGATTTTACACTTTTTTCAGATGGCCCTTTTGACCGGGGGGCAGTGAGACTTCATTGTAGTGCAGATTTCCTTCATAGGCTTGCTTGGTTGGCCAAAAAGTGCGTATACGTTTTTTCCTGAATATATTCAGGAAAAAACGCATACGCACTTTTTGGCCGAGTGCATCATTGTCGACGATCTGCCTCTTTTCCTATGCTTTAAGTGCAATACCAGTCTATCCCCTGAAATAGCTTTTCTGAAATTCTGCCCCGCTTTCAAATCCTCTTTGCAGGCTTACTTCAATATATTTCTGGAAGATAGCTGTCATTTACAACTCTGTAAGTTTGTGATTTACAGTGCCCCTGAGCTCCTTTCTTCAGCTAGCTTTCTTGTGAGCTGGCCGCAAAACCACCGGATTGCTTCAGGCCCTAATCTGGTTCCGGCAGGCATGCTGAGCCTTTGGCTAATTCTTCTTCCTTGTGGGAAATGAGCATTCCATTTGCCTGTGCAGACACCTACAGCTAGTCTCTCTTTGGTTCTCCCTATTCCTGTTCATCTTGTGCAGAAATCGCAAACTGTGCCAAAGAGGAGGTTAAAGGCACTGACTCTCCAAGTGGGGAGAGTGTTAGTAAAGCGTCTGGAATGGTGAACCTGAATACCAGGGGACAAAAACTGAGATGCATTTAAAAACTTTTCTCAATCACATGGTGGACCATACTCTGTGTTTCCCATGTATGTTTTAACTGACGGAAGATTCGCTTAAACCTGGAGAGTTGGGACCCATGGAATGGGTATCATGCAGTATGACTTCAAACGGTCTGCATTTGCTCACCAATCCTCACCAGTGCTATCAGCCCGAAGTGTCCAGCCCTATGTCTCACCAGCTCTGGGTGTCGATGTGGGAAATCCATGTTGCATCACAAGCCCTGAGTGAATTATTTAAGAATTCTTGTCTATTTCACTGTCATTTTGTTTTGTGTTTAAAATTTATTTTGGTAATGGGATTTATCGGATTTTCACTGCTGCGTTTTTGCCGCTGTACACATGCTTGATTCTCTTATGGAGACATATAAATCCATGGGTTTTAAGGTTGTTACCAGTCAGGTATATTCCTAAGTGTTGAATATGTGGTGTTGAGTCCACTTCGTTGAGCAAGGAGTAGGTCTTGTCTATTACATATTTGGCTTTTGGAACGGTATCTGTGCTAATTTCAATCTCTGGTTTTATGCAGCACCCCAACTCACCTTTCTCCATAAGAAAGCATAAGTTGGTTTCCTTAATTTGAGACCCTGTTCTGTTTTGTAATTCAGTGCATGTGTAGCCAAGTTTATATTCCATGTATTAGTGATATCTTATGTGTTTTTCTTTTAGTATTTTGTGACTTTTTATGATCATACTTAAGTCCTCTGGAGTTGTTACAAATGGCAATATTTCATTATTTTCCGGGCTGAGTAATATTCCACTCTACCTAAGTACCTCATCTCTATCCATATTTTCCCTCCAGAGACATTTATGTTATATCCTAGTCGAGGATCTTTTAAACAGAGAGGCAGTAAACTTTGGCGTGCCTGTGTCCTCCCCATTTTTGTTTTTCCCAAGATATACGTCCATGAGTGCAAGTGCCCTGTGCTCTGTAGCTCATTTTTAGATGCTTTAGTAAACACAATACACTTATCCAGAGTGAACGTTGGCAACATACATTTCCACTATAAGCCTCACAGTGCTCCCTTTTCTCCTTGCCCTGTCCTGCATTTCTGGTGTTTACGCTTTATGAGGACGGCTCTTCTGACTGATGCAAAGTGATGTGTTTTGTAGTATTGATTTCCAGTGCCCACCTGTTTGGTTGGCTAAAAATGTGTATGCCCTTTTCTTGAATTTATACAGAAAAAGACGCATACACCCTTTTTGGCCAACTGCAATGTTGGCAATGTTCAGCCCCTTTTCTTGTGCTTAATGGCGAGTCTTTTCTACCTCTTCCAATCCCTTTCCTGCCATTCTCTGTTGCTTACAAGTCCTTTTTTCTGACCTTCCTCAAGACATTTTTCAGTGATAGATATTTTGAGCTCTGCAGTTTTGTGAATTTTGTGCCCCTGAGTTCCATTTTTCCACTTGTGTTTATGGGAACTGGCCACAAAGCAGCGGGATTTCCTCAAGCCCTATTCTGTTTCCATGGGCAACCCTAGCCTTTGGTTAATTCGTCTTCCTGATTGGAAATTAGAGTGACATGTGCCTGTCTGAACACCTAGGACTTGTCTCTCATTGTTCCTCCTCCTTCTGCTTCATCCTCTGGACAAATTCCAAACTGTGCACAACAGGATGTTGACAGTGCTGACATCTCCAAGTGGGGAGACTGTTAGTAAAGACTCTGGAGGGGTGAACCCGAGCACCAGGTGATGAGGAGATGAGATTCCTTTTCCAAACTCTTCCCGATCAGACGGTATACCATCCTCTGTGTGTGACAGGCATGTTTTAGCTGTAGGAAGGGTCCCATTCATGTGAGGAGAACACCAGGGCTTTTTCAAAATCAGTGTCTCTCCGCAACCCAAACTGGGGGATTTTTTAAGCTATGGTTACACATATGTTCATTAAGGGCCTTGAGAAGTAGGCAGAGTCCAAACTTTAGATGATTGAAGTCTTCAGGGTCAGAAACACTCACCACCGGCTTCCCTTAGGTTCGATTTTAACTGTCAGTGATAGATGATGTCAATAAAAATATCTATTCTTTTTCAGATCATTTCCCCTTATAGGTTATTGAAAAATATTGAGTGTAGTTCCCTGTGCTATACAGTAGTTCCTTGTTGATGATCGATTTTATACATAGCATTGTGTATGTGTTAATCCCAAACTGTTAATTTATCCCTCCTCCCACCCTTTCCCATTTGGTAATAATAAATTATAAGATTTTATACTTCTCAGAAATGGGGAAGCTGAAAGAGAGGTATCATTTTCAATGGAAAAGCATTTAAAACAAGATTGAAGCTTTAAGCAAGATTATTAGATGTACATGCTTGGAAAGAAATCACTTCGTTTCTCTAATATTGACCTGACACATAAGACAAACATTTTCACTGAACTTGCTTATAAGAAAGTGATGGAAATATCAAATGGAAGTGTTAGAAACATCTTATTTCTAACAGTGTATAACATCTTATACACTGTTCTCTGTTAATTACAGTATGGCTCACACATCTGTTCATTAAAGTTACAATGTTCTCAATTTCTGTTACTGATCCTCCAGAGTGTACCCCAACAAGTGTCCCCCTGCCCAGTGTCACTGGAGCCAACAGATTGAGACTGAGTTTGGTTCAGAAGCAAAGGAAACTTTATATTTTGATCAGAGAATGGAGAGGTGAGAGCATGTGCTACCCTGTGGGCTGTGGGCTGGGCTGCTGTGTAGAGATCCTGTCAGAGTCAGTGGGAGGGAGGCGGTGGAACTCTCGAGGGCCCTGTTGGCTACAGCTCAGGCTCTATATCGCAGAGTCTGCACTGGGCCCCAGGAGCTGATGTGTCGACCCAGCCATTCTGCACTAGGAAATCTGGTCTGAAGTGCCGGGTGTGGGACCTCTGTATGCGGGACCCTAGGAGCACGTGAAATTAGACAAAGCACAAAGGATAAAAATGGTTAGACTTTATTTTATTGCCCAGATTCTATTTTTATCTCCCAGGGATTTTTAAGGGGCTTTGCCTGGGACAAACCTCTCTTCTGCCTTTTGTCCCCTTCCTCATTCTTGGAGTGCTATGGGTGCAGACCTTTCTTCTGTAACTGCTCAGTGCTGAGTTAGGAGCCCTCACACTTGTGGGCGAGTGTCAGAACTTCTTCCCAGCAGTCTCCTGGTGACGTTGATTGTCCCCAGGTCTCCTGCCTCCGTGCTCGTCCGCCTGAGCACCAGTATTGGAAGTGTTATAGATTCTAATGATCTTTAAGGGTCCAGGAAGGAGATGTGCAGTGACGCTGTGAGGTCCAGTTTCACCCCGCCCCACATTTGTTGGGCCACCTTAGGCTGACCGTTTCTGCCAGCCTAGATGCTCTGACCAGTAGTCTGCAATTTCTTCAATTAGGCCCCTGAATTAACGTAAAAACAGCACCAGGTGTCAGGACCCTGCCCGCTCAACTCCCAGACAGTCCAGGGTCAGTGGTGATGAAGGACCATGATGGCCACTGAGTCAACAGCCTTTTGAAGTAAACAGGAGTCCAGCCGGTCTTATTGGCCACCATCATCACGGTGTCTGTAGGCTTTTCTATGGTGACAGCGTGATATACGGTTCCCCCGCCAAGACTATTAGCTCCCCTCCGGGTGCAGTAAGTCCTGCAAGCAGTAGTCTACTCTTTTGAGACACACTCTTGTTGTTTTATGAGAGAAACTCCAGGTCAAATGATGATCACACGAGTTGTCATGGTGCCCCGTTGCTCCCGGTTATCTCTCTGGAGGTTGGAGTTGGAGGGCCTCCACACTCGAGGTCAGTGTGCCCACGGAGCAAACCCTGCAACTTCAGGGCATGGTTGGGGGTTAGGATCACCACGTGGGGTCCGTTTCCCTTAGGAGGGAGGTGGCCTTTTGGGCTGCTGATTTCCAGGTTTTTAGATACTGCCAGTATCTTGGCCAGATGTGGCAGTGGGCCAAGTCCCTTGGTGACCGTAGTTTATCCTACCTGGATGGCATTCTTGCATTGTTCCATTTCAAGTGGTCCCAGTTTTTACACTAATACTCCAATGGCGATTCACCTTTCACCAGGAATGTAAAGGTCAAAGGGTTTAGCTAAATTAGGGAGTTCCAGGGCAAGGGTCTGAATTGACTGCTCTTTCCATTCTTGAAAGGCCACTTCTGGATTCTATTCAAAAGAATCATCAACTTTTCCTTTCAGTGTTTCATATAGAGGCCCAGCTAGTAGACTGTAGTTAGGGATCCAGAAGCAGCAAACCCTGGCCTCCCCAGGAACCCCTAAGCTGTCTTCTAGTTTTAGAAAGGGGTAAGGCTGTAAATTGTTTCTTCCCTTTCCTGGGATGGGCTTCTCCAACCTTCTGTGAGAATTAAGCCCAGGCAGGTCACTGTAGTCTGTGCTATCTGAGCTTCTTCTTGGACAACTTCTATCCTTTATTGGCTTGGTAGTTCAGAGGCCTCCTTAGTAGGGGTGATGATCAGAATGTCATCTGCATATGGAAGGAGTGTTTCCTTTTCCAGAAGTAGAACTTTTAGGTCTTTAGCTGAGCTTTCCCCAAAAATGGTGTGGGAATTTTTGAACCCTTGGTGCAAGATGGCCCGGAAGTATTGTTTTAGTTGTATGTTGAGTCCTGCCACTCACAAGCCAAAATGTCTTGTGACTCTGGGACTAATGGAATACAGAAGAAGGCATCATTGAACACTAATACAGAATACCAAGTCCTGGTGGTTGGTAAAATGACCAGCAGGCTGTAGGATTTAGGAACTACTGGAGGTATATCCTCGGTGGCTTCACCGACTGTCCTTACATCTTTTACCAGGACTCCAGCAGCCCATGGGGCTATCGAGGTCAGGCCAATCGCAGGATATGGAGCTCACCCGAGCAGGTACCCCACCCCCACCGCAGCCCACGGGGCTCTCGTGGTCAGGTCCCTCCCAGGACATGGGGTTCCCTGGGCAAGTCCCCTGCAGCCCATGAGGCTCTCGTGGTCAGGCCCCTCCCAGGATACAGAGCTACCCTTGCAGGTACCTTGGCAGGGCTGGGCACACAGGAACCGTGCACATAGCCCTCATTGCAGAGCACTCCCAGCTCACCTGTCGCTCAGATCTGACACAGAGCACCTCAGAGCAGGACTTGAACGAACAAACAGCAGCTCCAACAGGTCTGTGACCCTGGGCATCACTCTGTGCGGCCTCCCTCCACCTGGTCTTCCAGAGACTTCCACTGCACCCGGGGCACCAGGCCTCTGTCTCCACCCACCACCCACCCATCCTCTCCCTGACACCTGGGTTGCTCTCATTAGGAGAGGGTTTTCTTGAAGTTGTCTCCCACTCACGGGCCAGATAATATGATTAGAAAACAAGCCAGAGCTGCAGCCCCTTGTCTATCCTGACTCTCAGGAGCCCACACCTGTTCCTTGGAGCTGGCCGATTCAGCAAGTTCCATTTTCTGCAACTGTGAGCCCCTGAGGGGTGATTATTGGCTGGCCTGGGAAGCCTGACCGTGCCGGCCAGCCCTCCCCAGGTGTGCCTGGGTTCAGATCAATATAAATACCGCCCCAGGCAGCAAGAGCCCCTGCAGCTGTGCCTGACGCCATTTTCTCTGCCCTGTCAGCAGTCTCGGGGCTGGGCTGGTGGGAGGGAGTGAGAGGCCACGGCTTTGTGGGTGTCCCAGTGTGAGTGGGGCTCTGCTGGACTTTCTGCAGCAGTTGCCAAGATGCCACCTGCTAAAGAAGAGGATGTGTCACCCGTAGCTGCTGCTGGAATTTCTCCCTGGGCAGAGGTGAGGAAGGAAGAATGCAGTGGGGGCCGGGACAGCAGGGGTATCTCAGGCAGGGAAATGGAAAGCTTCCAGAAGAGCACCCAGGGCCAGGACCATCCTGGCTGACCTGCAGGCACCAAGTCGGCTGGCATGCTGTCGCTCATGTGGTTCCATGGCCCTTCCTCTAGGCTTTCAACTCCTTGTACATATTCAGGTGTTTTACCTGGGAAGGGTGGGAACATTGCAGCAGCAGCTGGCCTGGGGCTCGGCCCATGTTTACTCACAGATGCCTCAGCATGGTCCCTTAGCTTTGGATGAGGACGCTTGTTGCGTGGGGCCTGCTGGCTGAATGGGAGATGATTCCCCACCACTGACCAACTTCAGAATTGTTTACAACTGGAGCAAGTGCCCTGATATGATTTTCCTCTGTGTAACTGGTGGGTTCTGTTTTCATTTTTCTTTTTATCATTTTTGGTTCAAGGTAGATTTTATTCCTCTTTTCTGTATTTACAGATATATGCATGGAAATAATTTATTCATATAAATACATGTATGTGAAGGGCAGAATATTTTTTCTGTTTTACTTTTTTTAATTTTATTTTTTTAAATTTTATTTTATTGTTTGTAGAGCAGGTTCTTATTGGTTATCTATTTTATACATATAAATGTATACATGCCAATCCCAATCTCTCAACTCCTCCCACCACCACCCCCGCAACAGCTTTCCTCCCTTGGTGTCCATGCGTTTGTTGTCTACATCTGTTGCTCTATTTCTGCCTTGCAAAACGGTTCATCTGTACAATTTTTTTACGTTCCACATATATGCATTAATATACAAGATTTGTTTTGTTTTTCTCTTTCTGACTTACTTCACTCTGTATGACAGTCTCTAGGTCCATCAACGTCTCTACAAATGACCCAATTTCATTCCTTTTTATGGCTTAGTAATATTCCATTTTATATATGTACCACATCTTTATGCATTCGTCTGTCTGTGGGCATTTAGGTTGCTTCCATTACCTGGATATTGTAAATAGTGATGCAATGAACATTGCGGTGAATGTCTCTTTTTGATTTATGGTTTTGTCTGGGTATATGCCCAGTAGTGGGATTGCTGTATCGTATGGTAATTCTATCGTTAGTTTTATAAGAAACTCCATAATGCTCTCCACAGTGACTGTATCAATTTACATTCCCAACAATAGTGGAAGAGGGTTCCTTATATCCACACACTCTCCAGCATTTGTTGTTTGTAGATTTTCTGATGATGCCCATTCTAACAGGTGTGAGATGATACACCATGGATGGGTCCATTTCGTTGAGCAAAGAGTAGGTCTTGTCTATTACATATTTGGCTTATGGAACGGTATGTGTGCTAATTTCAATCTCTGGTTTTATACAGCACCCCAACTCAACTTTCCCCTTAAGCAAGCATAAGTGTTTATCTAAATGTGAGACTGTTCGGTTTTGTAATTCAGTTTATGTGTAGCCAAGTTTACACGCCCTCTATTAGTGATATCTTATGATAATTATCTTTCTCTATGCAACATATATCTCTTAGAATCATCATACTTAAATCCACTCAATTTGCTGCTACAGGCCTGATGACATTGATTTCGTTGCTGAGTGATATTCCGATGTACGTAAGTAGCACAAATTCTTTAGCCATTTATTTCTTTCGGGGATACTTAATTTGTACTGGACTCGAGATTCTTGTAAACACAGCAGCCTTAAATTTTGTGTTGGCTGTGTCTTGTTGATTTTAATATTCCTAAGCTATAGGGCCATAAATGGAAGTGCCCTAGCTCTGTAGCTTTGTTTTTTAGATGTTTCAGGATACACCATAAACATCTCCAGAGTGTCTGTTGGCAATTTACAATCCGCCCATCAGCATAACAAGGCTCCCTGTTCTCCATGGCCTGTCCTGCCTTTCTGGATTTTACACGTTTTTCAGATGGCCCTTTTGACGAATGGGAAATGAGACTTCATTTTAGTGCAGATTTCCATTGCTCGAGTGCTTGGTTGGCCAAAAAGGGCATATGCGTTTTTTGCCTGAATATAATCAGGAAAAAATGTATACGCACTTTTTGTCCAAGTGCATCACTGTCAAAGATCTGCCGCATTTCATATGCTTTAAATGCAAATCCGATCTACCTCCTGAAATATGATTCCTGCAATTCTGCCTCGTTTACAAGTCCTCTTCGCAGACTTACTTCAATATATTTTTGCCAATAGCTGTCATTTATAACTCTGCAGGTGTGTGAATTACAGTGCCCGTGATTTCCTTTCTTAACTCACTTCCTTGTAAGCTGGCCACAAAACCGCAGGTTTCCTTCAGGCCATAATCAGGGTCTGGCACGGCACTCTGACCCTTTGGTTTATTACTCTTCCTGGTGGGAAATTATAGTTAAATGTGTCCGTCCAGACATCTGCCTCACTCCCAGCCCCTTGGTGATGTGGGCCCTCTGGTGAGAGTCTGAGCCTTGTTGGTTTCCTCACACTTCTGTGAGGTGGGCCCTCTTCTCTGAGGTCACTCCTGCCTGGCTGGCACACACCGCTTTGGTGACTTCGGCCCTCTGGTGGCAGTTGGAGCCTGATGGGAGCCTCGTCCCCTCTGTGATGAGACACTCTGGCGTCAGGACCTAACTGCTGGGTTCCCACATTTTCTGATATGTGCTAAGTGGTGCGAGGGCACTCCTGCCAGGTTCCCATTCACATGGGCATGTGGGCCTTCTGCTCTAAGGTCCCAATGCCTGTGTTGTTCACAGTTTAATGACGTTGGCTCTCTGGTGTTAGTTCACTCAGGCCTAGATCCCATAGACTCTGTGCTCTGAGCCGCCTGCTGGTAGGTTCCAACTGCTGGATTCCCACCTTTTTTATTCTTTGGGCCCTCTGTTTTCAGGCTCCTCCTGCCTGCCTCACTCCCAGCCCCTTTTTGATGTAGGTCCTCTGGTTTGAGGCCACATGTGCCAGTTTCCTCACCTTTATTGATGTGGCCCCACTGGTGTGAGGACACTCCTGCCTGGTTCCCATCCCCTTGGTGATGTGGGCCCTCTGTTGAGAGTCTGATCCTGGCTGCATTCCTCACACTTCTGGGAGGTGGGCCCGCTGCTGTGAGGTCACTCCTGCCTGGCTGGCACACATCACCTTGGCGATGTGGGCCCTCAGTTGGGAGTTGGTGCCTGTTAGGAGTCTCCTCCCCTCGGTAATGAGGACCCTCTGGCATCAGGCCCTAACTCATGGGCTTCCAGAAGTTTCTGATGTGCGCCCTGTAGTGCGAGTACACTCCTGCCAGTGTCCCATCCCCATGGGGATGTGGGCTTTCTGCTCTGAGGTCCCAACTGCTGGGTTGCTCACAGTTTCATGTTGAAGGCCCTCTGGTGTGAGTTCACTCTGGCCTGGACCCCATAGACTCGCTGCTCCTGGTGCCTGATGGGAGGTTCCAACTCTGGGATTCCTCACCTTTTTTATTCAATGCACGCCTGTTTTGAGGCTCCTCCTTCCTGCCTCACACCCAGCCCCTTGGTGATGTGTATCCTTTGGTTTGAATCCTCGTGTGCTGGGTCCCTCACCTTTCGATAATGTGGCCCCACTGGTGTGAGGACACTCCTTCCTGGTTCCCATCCCCTTGGTGATGTGGGCCCTCCAGTGAGAGTCTGATCCTGGCTGGGTTCCTCACCATTCTGTGAGGTGGGCCTTCTGCTGTGACGTCAATCCTGCCTGGCTAGCTCGTGTTGCCTTGGTGACGTCAGGTCTCTGGTGGCATTTGGAGCCTGCTGGGAACCTCCTCCCCTCAGTGATGAGGGCCCTCTGCTGTCAGGCCCTAAGTCCTGGGATACACAAATTTTCTGAGGTGCGCCCTGTGGTGCGACAACACTCCTGCCAGGTTCCCATCCCCATGGGGATGTGGGCTTTCTGCTCTGAGGTCCCAACGGCTGGGTTGCTCACAGTGTCAGAATGTGGGCCCTCTGCTGTGAGTTCACTCCGGCATGGATCCCATAGCCTCGGTGCTCTGTGCCACCTGCTTGGAGTTTCCAACTGCGGGATTCCTCACCTTTTTTATTCTATGGGCCCTGTGTTGTGAGACTCCTCCTGCCTTCCTCACTCCGAGCCCCATGGTGATGTGTGTCCTCTGGTTTGAGGCCACGTGTGCTGGGTCCCTCACTTTTCGATGATGTGGCCCCACTGGTGTGAGGACACTCCTGCCTGGTTCCCATCCCCTTGGTGATGTGGGCCCTCTGCTGAGAGTCTGACCTTGGCTGAACTCCTCAAACTTCAGGGAGGTGGGGCCTCTGCTGTGAGGTCACTCCTGCCTGGCTGGCACACGTTGCCTTGGCCACATGGGTCCACTGGTTGCAGATGGAGCGTGCTGGGAGCCTCTTCCCCTCGGTGATGAGGACCCAGTGGCGTCAGGCCCTAACTGCTGGGCTCCCCACATTTTCAGATTTGCGCCTAGTGGTGCGATGACACTCCTGCCAGGTTCCCATCCCCATGGGGATGTGGGCCTTCTATTCTGAGCTCCCAACGGCTGGGTTGCTCACACTTTCATGATGTGCGCCCTCTGCTGTGAGGTCAATCCTGCCTGGCTGGCACACGTCGCCTTGGCGACATGGGCACTCTGGTGGCAGTTGGAGCGTGCTGGGACCTCCTCCCCTCAGTGATGAGGGCCTTCTGGTGTCAGGCCCTAAGTGCTGGGCTCCACACATTTTCTGATGTGTGCCCAGTGGTGCGAGGACACTCCTCACAGGTTCCCATCCCCATGGGCATGTGGGACTTCTGTTCTGTGGTCCCAACGGCTGGGTTGTTCACAGTTTCATGACGTGGGCCCTTTGCTGTGTATTCACTCTGTTCTGTATCCCATAGCGTCGGTGCTCTGGGCCACCAGCCTGGAGTTTCCAACTCCTGGATTCCTCACCTTTTTTATTCTATGGGCCCTCTGTTGTGAATCTCCTCCTGTATGCCTCACTCCCAGCCCCTTCGTAATGTGTGTCCCCTTGTTTGAGGCCACATGTGTTGTGTTCCTCATCTTTCACTGATGTGGCCCCACTGGTTTGAGGACACTCCTGCCTGGTTTCAATCCCCTTGGTGATGTGTGCCCTCTGGTGAGAGTCTGATCCTGTTTGGGTTCCTCACACTTCTGTGAGGTGGGCCGTCTGCTCTGTGGTCATTCCTGCCTGGCTGGCACACACCTCCTTGGCAACATCGGCCGTCTGGTGGAAATTGCAGCCTGCTGGTAGCCTCCTCCCCTCGGTGATGAGGGCCTTGTGGCATCAGGCCCTAACAGCTGGGTTCCCACATTTTCGGATACATGCTAAGTGGTGCAAGGACACTCCTGCGAGGTTCCCATCCCCATGGGGTTGTGGGCCTTCTGCTCTGAGGTCACACTATCTGGGTTGCTCATAGTTTCATGATGTGGGCCCTCTGCTGTGAGTTCACTGCAGCCTGGATCCCATAGACTGGGTGCTCTGGGCCACCTGTTGGGAGGTTCAAACTTCTGGATTACTCAGCTTTTTTATTCTATGGGCCTTGTGTTGTGAGGCTTCTCCTGACTGCCTCACTCTGAGCCCTTTTGAATTGTGGGTCTTCTGGTTTAGCCACATGTTCTGGGTTCCTCACCTTTTGATAATGTGGCCACAATGGTGTGAGGGTACTCCTGCGTTGTTCCGATCCCCTTGGTGATGTGGGCTCTCTGGTGAGATTCTTATCCTGGATGGGTTCTTCACCCTTCTGTGAGGTGGGCCCTGTGCTGTGAGGTAACTCCTGTCTAGCTTGCTCCCATTGCCTTTGTGACGTCGGCCCTCTGGTGGCATTTGGAGCCTGCTGGAAGCCTCCTCTCCTCAGTGATGAGGGTCCTCTGGCGTCCGGCTCTAACTGCTGGGCTCCCCATATTTTTTGATGTGTGCCCACTGGTGCGATGACACTCCTGCTTGGTTCCCTTCCCCATGGGGATGTGGGCCTTGTACTCTGAGGTCACAACGGCTGGGTTGCTTACAGTATCACGATGAGGGCCCTCTGCTGTGAGTTCACTGTGGCCTGGATCCGATAGCCTCGGTCCTCTGGGCCACCTCCTGGGAAGTTCCAACTGCTGGATTCCTCACCTTTTATATACAATGGGTCATGTGTTGTGAGGTTAATCCTGCCTGCCTCACTCCGAGACCCATGGTGATGTGGGTCCTCTGGTTTGAGGCCACATGTTCTGAGTACCTCAACTTTCGATGATGTGGCCCCATGGGTGTGAGGACACTCCTGCCTGGTTCCCATCCCCTTGGTGATGTGGGCCCTCTGCTGAGAGTCAGATCCTGGCTGGATTCATCACACGTCTGAGAGGAAGGCCCTCTGCTGTGAGGAACATGCTGGGAGCCTCTTCCCCTCGGTGATGAGGGTCCCCTTGCGTCAGGCCCTAAGTACTGGGCTCCCCACATTTTCTGATGTGTGCCCACTGGTGCGATGACACTCCTGCCAGGTTCCCATCCCCATGGGGTTTGGGCCTTCTACTGAAAGTCTCAAAGACTGGGTTGCTCACAGTTTCATGTTGTGGGTCCTCTGCTGTGAGTTTACTGAGGCCTGGATCACATAGATTGGGTGCTCTGGGCCGCCTGCTGGGAGGTTCCCACCTGGATTCCTCAACTTTTTTATTCTATGGGCTCTGAGTTGTGAGGCTACTCCTGCCTGCCTCACTCTGAGCCCATTTGAGATGTGGGTTCTCTGGTTTAGGCCACATGTGCTGGGTTCCTCACCTTTCTATGATGTTGCCACACTGGTGTGAGGACACTCCTGCCTGGATCGTATCCCATTGGTCATGTGGGCACTCTGGTGAGAGTCTTATTCTGGCTAGGCTCCTCACCCTTCTGTGAGGTAGGCCCTCTGCTGTGAGGTCACTCCTGCCTGACTGGCACTCGTCACCTTGGGGACGTTGTACCTCAGCTGGGTGTTGGTGACTGCTGGGAGTCTCCTCCCCTCGGTAATGAGGGCTCTCTGGCGTCAGGCCTTAACTCCTGGGCTCCCAAAATTTTTTGATGTGCGCCCTGTGGTGCGAGTACACTCCTGCAAGGTTCCCAACCCCATGGGAATGTGGGCCTTCTGCTCTGAGTTCCCAATGCCTGGGTTGCTCACAGTTTCATGATGAGGGCCCTCTGCTGTGAGTTCACTGTGGCCTGGATCCCATAGCCATGGTGATCTGGGCTGCCTGCTGGGAAGCTCCAACTGCTGTATTCCTCACCTTTTTTATACAATGGGCCATGTGTTTTAAGGTTAAACCTGCCTGCCTCACATCGAGACCCATGGTGATGTGGGTCCTCTGGTTTGAGGCCACATATTCTGGGTACCTCAACTTCGATTTTGTGGCCTCATGGGTGTGAGGACACTGCTACCTGGTTCCCATCCCCTTGGTGATGTGGGCCCTCTGGTGAGAGTCTGATCCTGGCTGGGTACCTTAAACTTCTGTGAGGTGTGCCCTCTTATGTGAGGTCAATCCTGCCTGACTGCCTCATGTCGCCTTGGCGATGTGGGGACTCTGTTGGCCCCTGGAGCATGCTGGGAGCATCTTACCCTCGTTAATGAGGGCTCTGGATAAAACGTATATGTCCTTTTTGGCCAAGTACATCATTGTCGACGTTCTGCCTCTTTTCCTATGCTTTAAGTGCAATTCCAGTCTATCCCCAGAAATTGTTTTCCTGAAATTCTGCCCCGCTATCAAGTCCTGTTCGCAGGCTTACTTCAATACAATTTTGGACGATAGCTGTCATTTATAACTCTGCAGGTTTGTGAATTACAGAGACCTTGAACTCCTTTCTTCAACTCACTATCTTGTGAGCTGGGCACAACACCACAGAATTTCTTCAAAACCTAATCTGGTTACGGCAGGGCACGCTGAGCCTTTGGTTAATTCCTCTTCCTGGTGGGAAATGAGCGTTACATTTACCCGTGCAGACACCTACAGCTAGTCTATAATTGGTTCTCCCTATTCCTGTTCATCTTGCGCAGAAATTGCAAGCTGTGCCAAACAGGAGGTTAAAGGAACTGACTCTCCAAGTGGGGAGAGTGTTAGTAAAGCGTCTGGAATGGTGAACACGAAAAACAGGGGACGAAAACTGAGATGCATTTAAAAACGTTTCCCAATCACACGGTGGACCATACTCTGTGTTTCCCATGCATGTTTTACCTGAAGGAAGAATCCCTTGAACCTGGAGAGTTGGGACTCTTGGAATGGGTACCATGCAGTATGACTTCAAATGGTCTGCATTTGCTCACCGAAACTCACCAATGCTATCAGCCCGAAGTGTCCAGCCTTATGTCTCACCCAACTCTGGTTGTAGATGTAGTAAATCCAGGTTGCATCACAAGCCCTGAGTGAATTATTTAAGAATTGCTCTCTATTTCACTGTCATTGTGTTTTGTTATTGAAATTTATTTTGATAATGGGTTTTATCGGATTTTCACTGCTGCATTTATGCTGCTGTACACACACTTGATTCTCTTACGGAGACATATAAATTCATGGGTTTTAAGATTCTTCCCAGTCAGGTGTATTCCTAAGCGTTGAATATGTGGTGCTAAGTCCATCTCCTTGAGCAAAGATTAGGTCTTGTCTATAACATATTTGGCTTACGGAACGGTATCTGTGCTAATTTTAATCTCTGGCTTTATGCAGCACCGCAACTCACCTTTCCCCATAAGCAAGCACAAGTTGGTTTTCTAAAGTTGAGACCCTGTTCTCTATTGCAGTTCAGTTCATGTGTAGTCAAGTTTATATCCCGTGTATTAGTGATATCTTATGATGTTTCTTTTTCTGTGTGACTTATTTCACGTAGAATCACCCTACCTGAATCCACTCAGTATGCCACTACGGCCTGATGACATAGATTTCATTGCTGAGTGATATTCCATTGTACGTACGTACCACAACTTTTTTATCCATTTTTCGCTTTCTGGGATATTTAACTTGTACCATAGACAAGGTTCTTGTAGAAAGAGCCGTCCCAACCATTGGGGTGCCTGTGTGTTTTTCATTTTAATTTCCCTAAGCTATAGGACCATAAGTTTAAGTGCCATAGGCTGTGTTGCTTCGTTTCTTACGTATTTCAGGAAACACCATACACTTCTCCAGAGTGGCTGTTGGCAATTTACATCCCGACCATCAGCATAACAAGGCTCCCTGTTCTCAATGGCCTGTCCTGCCTTTCTGGATATTACACTTTTTCCAGATGGCTCTTTTGACCGGGGGGCAGTGAGACTTCATTGAAATGCAAATTTCCTTTACAGGCTTGTTTGGTTGGCCAAAGAGGGCGTATGTGTTTTTTCCTGAATATATTCAGGAAAAAACGCATACGCCCTTTTTGGCCAAGTGCATCATTGTCGACGTTCTGCCTCTTTTCCTATGCTTTAAATGAAATTGCGCTCTACGCCCTGAAATCCTTTTCCTGAAATTCTGCCCCGCTTTCAAGTCCTCTTCACAGACTTACTTCAGTATATTTTTGGACGATAACTGTGATTTATAACTCTGCAGGTTTGTGAATTACAGTGCCCCCGAGCTCCTTTCTTCAACTCGCTTTCTTGCAGCTGGCTGAAAATCTGGAGGATTGCTTCAGGTGCTACTCTGGCTCTGACATGGCATGTTGAGCCTTTGGTTAATTCCTCTTCCTGGTGTGAAATGAGCATTACATTTGCCCGAGCAGGCACCTACGGCTAGTCTCTGATTGGTTCTCCCTATTACTGTTCATCTTGTACAGAAATTTCGAACTCTGCCAAACAGGAGGTTAAAGACACTGACTCTCCAAGTGGGGAGAGTGTTAGTCAAGCATCTGGAATAGTTAACACAAGTGCCAGGGGATAAAAACTGAGATGCGTTTAAAAACATTTCCCAGTCATACTGTGGACCATACTCTGGTTTTCTCATTCATGTTTTAGCTGAAGGAAGTATGCCTTGAACCTGGAGTGTTGGGACCCATGGAATGGGTACTATGCAGTATGACTACAAAGTGTCTGCATTTGCGCACCGAACGTCACCAATGCTCTCAGCCCGAAGTGTCCAGCCTTATGTCTCACCCAGCTCTGGGTGTAGATGTGGTAAATCCAGGTTGCATGAGAAGCCCTGAGTGAATTATTTAAGGATTGCTCTCTACTGCACTGTCATTGTGTTTGTTTTTGAAATTTATTTTGATAATGAGATTTTTCGGATTTTCACTGCTGAGGTTAGGCCGCTGTACACACGCTTGATTCTCTTACAGAGACATATAAATCCATGGGTTTTAACATTTTTCCTAGTCAGGTATATTCCTCGGCGTTGAATATGGGGTGTTGAGTCCATTTCGTTGAGCAAGGAATAGGTCTTCTCTATTACATATTTGGGTTTTAGAACGGTGTCTGTGCTAATTTCAATCTCTGGTTTTATGCAGAACCCCACCTCACCTTTCCCATTAAGCAAGCATAACTTGGTCTTCTTAATTTGAGACCCTCTCCTCTTTTGTAATTCAGTTCATGTATAGCCAAGTTTACATTCCCTGTATTAGTGACATCTTATGATGTTTCTCTTTCTGTGTGACTTATTTCACGTATTATCATCGTACCTGAATCCAGTCATTATGCCGCGACGGGCCTGATGACATAGATTTCTTTGCTGGGTGATATTCCATTGTACGTACGTACTGCAATATCTTTGTCTATTTTTCGCCTTTTGGCATATATAACTTGTAGCGTAGACGAGGTTCTTGGAAACAGAGCATCCGAAACTTTGGGGTGGATGTGTGTTTTTGATCTTAATTTTCCTAACCTATAGGACAATAAGTGGAAGTGCGTTGGCTCTGTTGCTTTGTTTTTTAGGTATTCAGGAAACACCATATATTTCTCCAGAGTGTCTGTTGGCAATTTACATCACAACCATCATCATAACAAGGCTCTCTGTTCTCCATGCCCTGTCGTGCCTTTCTGGATTTTACTCTTTTTCAAGATGGCCCTTTTGAACGGGGGGCAGTGAGACTTCATTGTAGTGCAGATTTCCTTTACGTGCTTGCTTGGTTGGCCAAAAAGAGCGTATGCGTTTTTTCCTGAATATATTCAGGAAAAAATGCATACGCCCTTTTTGGCCAAGTGCATCATTGTCGACGTTCTGCCTCTTTTCCTATGGTTTCAGGGCAATTCCAGTCTACCCCCTGCAATCGTTTTCCTGAAATTCTGCCGCGCTTTCAAGTCCCCTTCGCAGGCTTACTTCAATATATTTTTGGAGGATAGCTGTCATTTATAACTCTGCAGGTTTGTGAATTACAGTGTCCCTGAGCTCCTTTCTTCAACTCGCTTTTTTGTGAGCGGGCACAAAATCGCAGGATTGCTTCAGGGCCTAATCTGTTTCTGGTAGGGCATGCTGAGATTTTGTTTAATTTCTCTTCCTGGTGGGAAATGAATGTTACATTTGCCCGTGCAGACAGCTACAGCTAGTCTCTCATTGGTTTTCCCTATTCCTGTTCATCTTGCACAGAAATTGCAAGCTGTGCCAAAGAGGAGGTTAAAGGCACTGACTCTCCATGTGGGGAGAGTGTTGGTAAAGCGTCTGGAATGGTGAACCTGAGGACCAGGATACCAAAACTGAGATGCATTTTAAATCCTTTCCCAATCACATGGTAGACCATATTCTGGGTTTCCCATGCATGTTTTAGGTGAAGGAAGAATCCCTTGAACCTGGAGAGTTGGGACCCATGGAATGGGTACCATGCAGTATGACTGCAAGGGGTCTGTATTTGCTCACCAAAACTCACCAATGCTATCAGTCTGAAGTGTCCAGCCTTATGTCTCAACCAGCTCTGGGTGTAGATGTGGTAAATCCCAGTTGCACCACATGCCCTGAGTGAATTGTTTAAGAATTGCTCTCAATTTCACTGTCTTTGTGTTTTGTTTTTGAAATTTATTTTGATAATGGGATTTATCGGATTTTCACTGCTGCGTTTATGCCGCTGTACACACGCTTGATTCTCATATGGAGACATATAAATCCATGGGTTTTAACATTTTTCCTAGTCAGGTATATTCCTAGGCGTTGAATATGTGGTGTTGAGTCCATTTCTTTCAGCAAGGAGTAGGTCTTGTCTATTACATATTTGGCTTATGGAATGTTATCTGTGCTAATTTCAGACTCTGGTTTTATGCAGCACCCCAAGACACCTTTCCCCTTAAGCAAGCATTAGTTGGTTTTCTAAATTTGAGACCCTGTTCTGTTTTGTAATTCAGTTCATGTGTAGTCAAGTTTACATTCCGTGTATTAGTGATATCTTATGATGTTTCTTTTTCTGTGTGACGTAGTTCACGTAGAATCACCGTACCTGCATCCACTCACTATGCCGCTAAGGGCCTGATGACACAGATTTCATTGCTGAGTGATATTGCATTGTACGTACGTGCCACAACTTCTTTATCCATTTTATGCTTTCTGGGATATTTACCTGATACTGTAGACGAGCTTCTGGTGAACACAGCCGTCCCAAATATTGGGGTGGCTGTCTCTTTTTTATTTTAATTTCCGTAAGCTATAGGACCATAAGTGGAAGTGCCATAGGCTGTGTTGCTTTGTTTCTTATGTGTTTCAAGAAACACCATACACTTCTCCAGGGTGGTTGTTGGCAATTTACATCCTGACAATCAGCATAACAAGGCTCCCTTTTTTCCATGTACTGTCCTGCCTTTCTGCATTTTACACTTTTTTCAGATGGCCCTTTTGCCCTGGGGGCAGTGAGACTTCATTGTAGTGCAGATTTCCTTTACAGGCTCCTTGGTTGGCCACAAAGGGCGTATGCGTTTTTTCCTGAATATATTCAGGAAAAAACACATACGCCCTTTTTGGCCAAGTGCATCATTGTCGACGTTCTGCCTCTTTTCCTATGCTTTCAGGGCTATTCCAGTCTACCTACTGCAATCGTTTTCCTGAAATTCTGCCCCGCATTCAAGTCCCCTTCGCAGGCTTACTTCAATATATTTTTGGAGGATAGCTGTCATTTATAACTCTGCAGGTTTGTGAATTACAGTGCCCCTGAGCTCCTTTCTTCAACTCGCATTCTTGTGACCTGGGCCCAAAACCACAGGATTGCTTCAGGCCCTAATCTGTTCCCGGCAGGGCACTCTGAGCCTTTGGTTAATTCCTCTTCCTGGTGGGAAATGAGCATTACATTTGCCCGTGCAGACACCTACAGCTAGTCTCTCATTGGTTCTCCCTATTCCTGTTCATCTTGCACAGAAATTGCAAGCTGTGCCAAAGAGGAGGTTAAAGGCACTGACTCTCCAAGCGGGGAGAGTGTTAGTAAAGCATCTGGAATGGTGAACCCGAGGACCAGGATACGAAAACTGAGATGCATTTTAAATCATTTCTCAATCACATGGTGGGCCATACTCTGGGTTTCCCATGCATGTTTTAGCTGGAGGAAGAATCCCTTTAACCTGGAGAGTTGGGACCCATAGAATGGGTACCATGCAATATGATGTCAAAGGGTCTGCATTTGCTCACCAAAACTCACCAATGCTATCAGCCTGAAGTGTCCAGCCTTATGTCTCAACAAACTCTTGGTGTGGATGTGGTAAATCCCGGTTGCATCACATGCTCTGAGTGAATTATTTGAGAATTGCTCCCTATTTCACTGTCTTTGTGTTTTGTTTTTGAAATTTATTTTGATAATGGGAATTATCGGATTTTCACTGATGTGTTTATGCCGCTGTACCCTGGCTTGATTCTCTTACGGAGACATATAAATCCATGGGTTTTCAGATTCTACCTAGTCAGGTATATTCTTAGGCGTTGAATATGTGGTGTTGAGTCCATTTCGTTGTGCAAGGAGTAGGTCTTGTCTATTACATATATGGCTTATGGAATGTTATCTGTGCTAATTTCAGTCTCTGGTTTTATGCAGCACCCCAACGCATCTTTCCCCATAAGCAAGCACTAGTTGGTTTTCTAAATTTGAGACCCTGTTCTGTTTTGTAATTCAGTTCATGTGTAGTCAAGTTTACATTCCGTGTATTAGTGATATCTTATGATGTTTCTTTTTCTGTGTGACGTAGTTCACGTAGAATCACCATACCTGCATCCACTCATTATTCCGCTAGGGGCCTGATGACACAGATTTCATTGCTGAGTGATATTCCTTTGTACGTACCTACCACAAATTCTTTATACAGTTTTTGCTTTCTGCGATATTTACCTGGTAGTGTAGACGAGCTCCTTGTGAACACAGCCGTCCCAAACTTTGTGGTGGCTGTCTCTTTTTGATTTTAATTTCCCTAATCTATAGGACCATAAGTGGAAGTGTCATAGGCTGTGTTGCTTTGTTTCTTACGTGTTTCAGGAAACACCATACACTTCTCCAGGGTGGCTGTTGGCAATTTACATCCTGCCAATCAGCATAACAAGGCTCCCTGTTCTCCATATCCTGTCCTGCCTTTCTGGATTTTACACTTTTATCAGGTGGCCCTTTTGCCAGGTAGGGGCAGTGAGACTGCATTTCAGTGCAGATTTCTTTATAGGCTTGCTTGGTTGACCCAAAGGGGCGTATGCGTTTTTTCCTGAATATATTCAGGAAAAAACGCATACGCCCTTTTTGGCCAAGTGCATCATTGTCGACGTTCTGCCTCTTTTCCTGTGCTTTAAGGGCAATTCCAGTCTAGCTCCTGCAATCGTTTTCCTGAAATTCTGCCCTGCTTTCAAGTCCTCTTCGCAGCCTTAGTTCAGTATATTTTTGGACGATAGCTTTCATTTACAACTCTGCACGTTTGTGAATGACAGTGCCCCTCAGCTCCTTTCTTCAACTCCCCTTCTTGTGAGCTGGGCACAAAACCGCAGGATTGCTTCAGGCCCCAATCTGTTTCGGGCAGGGCACTCTGATCCTTTGGGTAATTCCTCTTCCTGGTGGGCAATGAGCGTTACATTTGCCCGTGCAGGCACCTACTGCTTGTCTCTCATTGTTTCTCCCTATTCCTCTTCATCTTGTGAAGAAATTGCGAAATGTGCCAAACAGGAGTTTAAACGCACTGTCTCTCCAAGTGGGCAGAGTGTTAGTAAAGCATCTGGAATGGTGAACCTGAGGAAGAGGATACGAAAACTGAGATGCATTTTAAATCGTTTCCCAATCACATGGTGGACCATACTCTGGGTTTCCCAATCATGCTGTAGCTGAATAAAGAATCCCTTGAACCTGGAGAGTTGGGACCCATGGAATGGGTACCATGCAGTATAACTTCAAAGGGTCTGCATTTGCTCACAGAAACTCACCAATGCTATCAGCCCCTTGTGTCCAGCCTTATGTCTCACCCAGCTCTGGGTGTTGATGTGGTAAATCCAGGTTGCATCACAAGCCCTGAATGAATTATTTAAGAATTGCTCTCTATTTCACTGTCATTGTGTTTTGTTTTTGTAGTTTATTTTGATAACGGTATTTATCGGATTTTCACTGCTTCGTTTATGCCGCTGTACACACGCTTGATTCTCTTATGGAGACATATAAGTCCATGGGTTTTAAGATTCTTACTAATCAGGTATATTCCTAGGCATTGAATATCGCTTGTTGAGTCCATTTCATTGAGCAAGGAGTAGGTTTTGACTATTACATATTTGGCTTATGGAACGGTATCTGTGCTAATTTCAATCTCTGGTTTTATGCAGCACCCCAACTCACCTTTCCCCTTAAGGAAGCATAAGTTGGTTTTCTTAATTTGAAACCCTCTTCTCTTTTGTAATTCAGTTCATATGTAGCCATGTTAACATTCCATGTATTAGTAATATCTTATGTCTTTTTCTTTTTGAATTATATGACATCGAATGATCACACGTAACTCCTCTGGAGTTTTTACAACTGGCCATATTTCATTGATTTCCAGGCTGAGTAATATTCCACTCTACATAAACACCACATCTCTATCCATTTTTTCTCTGCAGAAACATTTAAGTTATATCCTAGTCGAGGAACTTTTAAACAGAGAGGTGTAAACATTGGGGTGCCTGTGTCCTCTCGATTTTTGTTTCTCCCAAGATATACTTCCATGAGTGCAAGTGCCCTGTGCTCGGTAGCTCATTTTTTAGATGCTTTAGTAAACACAATACACTTATCCGGAGTGACCGTTGGCAATATACATTTCCACTATAAGACTCACAGGGCTCCCTTTTCTCCTTGCCCTGTCCTGCATTTCTGGTGTTTACACTTTATGAGGACGGCTCTTCTGACTGATGCAAAGTGATATGTTTTGTAGTATTGATTTCCAGTGCCCACCTGTTTGGTTGGCTAAAAAAGTGTATGCCCTTTTCTTGAATATATACAGAAAAAGACGCATACACCCTTTTTGGCCAACTGCAATGTTGGCAATGTTCAGCCCCTTTTCTTGTGCTTAATGGCGAGTCCTTTCTACCTCTTCCAATCCCTTTCCTGCCATTCTCCATTGCTTACAAGTCCTTTTCTCTGACTTTCCTCAAGACATTTTTCAGTGATAGATATTTTCAACTCTGCAGTTTCGTGAATTTTAGTGCCCCTGAGTTCCATTTTCCAACTTGTGTTTATGGGAACTGGCCACAAAGCATCAGGATTCCTCAAGCCCTATTCTGTTTCCATGGGCAACCCTAGCCTTTGGTCAATTCGTCTTCCTGATTGGAAATTAGAGTGACATGTGCCTGTCCGAATACCTAGGACTTGTCTCTCATTGTTCCTCCTCCTTCCGCTTCATCCTCTGGACAAATTCCAAACTGTATGCAACAGGGTGTTGACAGTGCTGACATCTCCAAGTGGGGAGACTGTTAGTAAAGACGCTGGAGTGGTGAACCCTAGCACCAAGAGATGAGGAGATGAGATGCCTTTTCCAAACTTTTCCCGATCAGACGGTATACCATCCTCTGGGTGTGACAGGCATGTTTTAGGTGTAGGAAGGGTCCCATTCATGTGAGGAGAACACCAGGGGATTTTCAATTTCAGTGTCTCTCCGCAACCCAAACTGGGGAATTTTTAAAGCTACGGCTACACATATGTTCATTAAGGGCCTTGGGAAGTAGGCAGAGTCCAAACTTTAGATGATTGAAGTCTTCAGGGTCAGAAGCACTCACCACTGTCTTCCCTTAGGTTCCATTTTTACTGTCATTGATGGATAATGTCAATAAAAATATCTATTCTTTTTCAGATCATTTCCCCTTATAGGTTATTGCAAAATATTGAGTGTAGTTCCCTGTGCTATACAGTAGTTCCTTGCTGATGATTTCATACATAGCAGTGTGTATGTGTTAATCCCAAACTGTTAATTTATCCCTCCTCCTACCATTTCCCTTTGGTAATAATAAATTATAAGATTTTATGCTTCTCAGAAATGGGGGAGCTGAAAGAGAGGTATCATTTTCAATGCAAAAGCATTTAAAACAAGATTGAAGCTTTAACCAAGATTATTAGATGTACATCCTTGGAAAGAAATCACTTTGTTTCTCTAATATTGACCTGACAAAGAAGACAGACCTTTTCACTGAACTTGCTTATAATAAAGTGATGGAAATATCAAATGGAAGTGTTAGAAACATCTTATTTTACCCGAGCCTTATACACTGTTCTATGTTAATTACAGTTTGTCTCACACATCTGTTCATTGAAGTTACAATGTTCTCAATTTCTGTTACTGATCCTCCAGAGTGGACGCCAACAAGTGTCCCCCTGCCCAGTGTCATTGGAGCCAATAGATCGAGACTGAGTTTGGTTCAAAAGCAAAGGAAACTTTATATTTTGATCAGAGAATGGAGAGGTGCTACCCTGTGGGCTGTGGGCTGGGCTGCTGTGTAGAGATCCTGTCAGAGTCACTGGGAGGGAGGGGGCTGAGCTCTCGAGGACCTGGTTGGCTGCAGCTCAGGCTCTATGTCACGGAGTCTGAACTGGGCCCCAGGAGCTGAAGTGTCATTGAGCCATTCTGCTCTAGGAAATCTGGTCTGAAGTGCCGGGTGTGGAACCTCTGTATGCGGGACACTAGGAGCACCTGAAATTAGACAAAGCACAAAGGATAAAAAAGGTTAGACTTTATTTTATTGCCCAGATTCTATTTTTATCTCCCAGGGATTTTTAAGGGGCTTTGCCTGGGACAAACTCCTCTTCTGCTTTTTGTCCCTTTCCTCATTCTTGGAGTGCTATGGGTGCAGACCCTTCTTCTCTAAATGCTGAGTTCTGAGTTAGGAGGCCTCATACCCGTGGGCGAGGGTCAAAACTTCTCCCCAGCAGCCTCCAGGTGACGTTGATTATCCCCAGGCCTCCTGCCTCCCTGCTCGTCCGCCTGAGCACCAGTATTGGAAGTGTTATAGATTCTAATGACATTTAAGGGTCCAGAAAAGAGATGTGCAGTGGCGCTGTGAGGTCCAGTTTCACCCCGCCGCACATTTGTTCAGCCACCTTAGGCTGACCGTTTCTGCCAGCCTAGATGCTCTGACTGACCGTTTCTGCCAGCCTAGATGCTCTGACCAACAGTCTGCGCTTTCTTCCATTAGGCCCCTGAATTAATGTAAAAAACAGCACCAGGTGTCAGGACCCTGCCCGCTCAGCTCCCAGACACTCCAGGGTTAGTGGTGATGAAGGATCATGATGGTCACTGAGTCAAGAGCCTTTGGAAGTAAACAGGAGTCCAGCCGGTCTTATTGGCCACCATCATCAGGGTGTCTGTAGGCTTTTCTATGGTGACAGCATGATATACGGTTCCCCTGCCAAGATTATTAGCTCCTCTCTGGGTACAGTAAGTACTGCAAGCAGTAGTCTACTCTTTTGGGACACACTCTTGTTGTTTTATGAGAGAAACTCCAGGTCAAGTGATGGTCACACGGGTCGTCATGGTGCCCCGTTGCCCCCGGTTATCTCTCTGGAGGTTGGAGTTGGAGGGCCTCCTCAATCGAGGTCAGTGTGCCCACGGAGCAAACCCTGCAACTTCAGGGCATGGTTGGGGGTTAGGATCGCCACGTGGGGTCCGTTTCCCTTAGAAGGGAGGTGGCTTTTTGGGCTGCTGATATCTAGGTTTTCAGATACCACCAGTATCTTGGCCAGATGTGGCAGTGGGCCAAGCCCCTTGGTGACCATAGTTTATCCTACCTGGATGGCATTCTTGCATTGTTCCATTTCAAGTGGTCCCAGTTTTTGCACTAATACTCCAATGGCGATTCACCTTTCACCAGGAATGTAAAGGTCAAAGGGTTTAGCTAAATTAGGGAGTTCCAGGGCAAGGGTCTGAATTGACTGCTCTTTCCATTCTTGAAAGGCCACTTCTGGATTCTATCCAAAAGGATCATCATCTTTTCCTTTCAGTGTTTCATATAGAGGCCCAGCTAGTAGACTGTAGTTAGGGATCCAGAGGCAGGAAACCCTGGCTTCCCCAGGAACCCCTAAGCTGTCTTCTAGTTTCAGAAAAGGGTAAGGCTGTAAATTGTTTCTTCCCTTTCCTGGGATGGGCTTCTCCGACCTTCTGTGAGAATGAAGCCCAGGCAGGTCACCGTAGTCTGTGATATTTGAGCTTTTTCGTGGACAACTTCTATCCTTTATTGGCTTGGTAGGTCTGAGGACTCCTTAGTAGGGCTGGCGATCAGAATGTCGTCTGAATATTGAAGGAGTGTTTCCTTTTCCAGAGGTAGAACTTTTAGGTCTTTAGCTGAGCTTTCCCCAAAGATGGTGTGGGAATTTTTGAACCCTTGGGGCAAGACAGCCTGGAAGTATTGTTTTAGTTGTATGTTGAGTCCTGTCACTGACAAGCCAAAATTTCTTGTGACTCTGGGACTAATGGAATACAAAAGAAGGCATCATTGAAGAGTAATACAGAATACCAAGTCCTGGTGGTTGGTAGAATGACCAGCAGGGTGTAGGATTTAGGAACTACTGGAGGTATATCCTCGGTGGCTTCACTGACTGTCCTGACATCCTTTACCAGGACTCCAGCAGCCCATGGGGCTCTCGAGGTCAGGCCAATCCCAGGATATGGAGCTCACCTGGGCAGGTACCCTACCCCCACCCCAGCCCACGGGGCTCTCGTGTTCAGGCCCCTCCCAGGATATGGGATTCCCTGGGCAGGTCCTCTGCAGTCCATGGGGCTCCCGTGGTCAGGCCCCTCCCAGGATACAGAGCTACCCTTGCAGGTACCGTGGCAGGGCTGGGCACACAGGGACCGTGCACATAGCCCTCATTGCAGAGCACTCCCAGCTCACCTGTAGCTCAGATCTGACACAGAGCACCTCAGAGCAGGACTTGAACTAACAAACAGCAGCTCTGACAGGTCTGTGACCCTGGGCATCACTCTGTGCGGCCTCCCTCCACCTGGTCTTCCAGAGACTTCCACTGCACCCGGGGCACCAGGCCTCTGTCTCGACCCACCACCCACCCCTCCTCTCCCTGACTCCTGGGTTCCTCTCATTAAGAGAGGGTTTTCTTGAAGTTGTCTCCCACTCATGGGCCAGATAATATGATTAGAAAACAAGCCAGAGCTGCAGCCCCTTGTCTATCCTGACTCTCAGGAGCCCACACCTGTTCCTTGGACCTGGCCGATTCAGCAAGTTCCATTTTGTGCAACTGTGAGCCCCTGAGTGGTGATTATTGGCTGGCCTGGGAAGCCTGACCGTGCCGGCCAGCCCTCCCCAGGTGTGCCTGGGTTGAGATCAATATAAACACCGCTCCAGGCAGCAAGAGCCCCTGCAGCTGTGCCTGACGCCATTTTCTCTGCCCTGTCAGCAGTCTCGGGGCTGGGCTGGTGGGAGGGAGTGAGAGGCCACGGCTTTGTGGGTGTCCCAGTGTGAGTGGCGCTCTGCTGGTCTTTCTGCAGCAGTTGCCAAGATGCTACCTGCTAAAGAAGAGGATGTGTCACCCACACCTGCCGCTGGAATTTCTCCCTGGGCACAGGTGAGGAAGGAAGAAAGCAGTGGGGGCCGGGACAGCAGGGGTATCACAGGCAGGGAAATGGAGAGCTTCCAGAAGAGCACCCAGGGCCAGGACCCTCCTGGCTGGCCTGCAGGCACCAAGTCGGCTGGCATGCTGTCCCTCATGTGGCTCCATGGCCCTTCCTCTAGGTTTTCAAGTCCTTGTACATATTCAGGTGTTTAGCCTTGGAAGGGTGGGAACATTTCAGCAGCAGATGGCCTGGGGCTCAGCCCACGTTTACTCACAGATACCTCGGCACGGTCCCCCAGCTTTGCAGTGAGGACGCTTGTTGCGAGGAGCATGCTGGCTGAGTGGGAGATGATTCCCCACCACTGACCAACTTCAGAATTGTTTGCAATTGGAGCAAGTGCCCTGAAACGGTTTTCCTCTGTGTAACTGGTGGGTTCTGTTCTTTTTTATCTTTTTTTCGTTTTTGGTTCAAGGTAGATTTTATTCCTCTTTTGTGTATTTACAGATATAAGCATGGAAATAATTTATTCATATAAATACATGTATGTGAAGGGAAGAATATTTTTTCTGTTTTATTTTTTTAATTTTATTTTTTTATTTTGAATTTAATTTTATATTTTTATACAGCAGGTTGTTTTTGGTTATCTACTTTATACATATAAATGTATACATACCAATCCCAATATCTCAACTCCTCCCACCACCATCCCCAACAGCTTTCCCCCCTTGTTGTCCATACGTTTGTTGTATACATGTGTTGCTCTATTTCTGCCTTGCAAAACGGTTCATCTGTACAATTTTTCTAGGTTCCACATATATGCATTAATATACAAGATGTGTTTTTCTCTTTCTGACTTACTTCACTCTGTATGACAGTCTCTAGATCCATCAACGTCTCTACAAATGTCCCAATTTCATTCCTTTTTATGGCTTAGTAACATTCCATTTTATATATGTACCACATCTTTATGCATTCGTCTGTCTGTGGGCATTTAGGTTGCTTCCATTACCTGGATAGTGTAAATAGTGATGCAATGAACATTGTGGTGAATGTCTCTTTTTGATTTATGGTTTTGTCTGGGTATATGCCCAGTAGAGGGATTGCTGTATCATATGGTAATTCTATTCTTAGTTTTATAAGAAACTCCATAATGTTCTCCACAGTGACTGTATCAATTTACATTCCCAACAATAGTGGAAGAGGATTCCTTATCTCCACACCGTTTCCAGCATTTGTTGTTTGTAGATTTTCTGATGATGCCCATTCTAATAGGTGTGAGGTGATACACCATGGATGAGTCTATTTCGTTGAGCAAAGAGTAGGTCTTGTTTATTACGTATTTGGCTTATGGAATGGTATGTGTGCTAATTTCAATCTGTTTTTATACAGCAGCCCAACTCAACTTTCCCCTTAAGCAAGCATAAGGTTTTTATCTAACTGTGAGACTCTGTTCGGTTTTGTAATTCATTTTATGTGTAGCCAAGTTTACACTCCCTCTATTAGTGATATCTTATGATAATTATCTTTCTTTGTGTGACATATTTCTCTTAGAATCATCATAATTAAATCCACTCAATTTGCTGCTACAGGCCTGATGACATTGATTTCACTGCTGAGTGATATTCCGTTGTACGTAAGTAGCACAACTTCTTTATCCATTTTTTTCTTTCTGGGATATTTAATTTGTACTGGACTCGAGGTTCTTGTAAACACAGCAGCCCTAAATTTTGTGTTGGCTGTGTCTTGTTGATTTTAATTTTCCTAAGCTATAGGGCCAAAAGTGGAAGTGCCCTAGGCTCTGTAGCTTTGTTTTTTAGATGTTTCAGGATACACCATGAACATCTCAAGAGTGTCTGTTGGCAATTTACATCCCGCCCATCAGCATAACACGGCTCCCTGTTCTCCATGGCCTGTCCTGTGTTTCTGGTTTTTACACTTTATTCAGATGGCCTTTTTGACGAATGGGAAATGTGACTTCATTGTAGTGTGGATTTCCATTGCTGGAGTGCTTGGTTGGCCAAAATGTTCATATGCGTTTTTTCCTGAATATATTCAGGAAAAATGTATACGCACTTTTTGTCCATGTGCATCACTGTCAAAGATCTGCCGCTTTTCATATGCTTTAAATGCAATTCCAATCTACCTCTTGAAATATGATTCCTGCAATTCTGCCTCGTTTTCAAGTCCTCTTTGCAGACTTACTTCGATATATTTTTGCCAATAGCTGTCATTTATCTCTGCAGGTTTGTGAATTACAGTGCCCCTGAGCTCCTTTCTTAACTCGCTTCCTTGTAAGCTGGCCACAAAACTGCAGGTTTCCTTCAGGTCGTAATCAGGGTCCGGCACGGCACTCTGAGCCTTTGGTTAATTCCTCTTCCTGGTGGGAAATTAGAGTTAAATGTGCCCCTCCAGACACCTGCCTCACTCCCAGCCACATGGTGATGTGTGTCCTCAGGTTTGAGGCCATATGTGATGGGTTCCTCATCTTTTGATGATGTGGCCCCACTGGTGTGTGGACACTCCTGCCTGGTTCCCATCCCCTTGGTGATGTGGGCCCTCTGGTGAGACTCTGATCCTGGTTGGGTTCCTCACACATCCGTGAGGTGAGCCCTCTTCTCTGAGGTCACTCCTGCCTGGCTGGCACAACCCGCCTTGCTGACTTCGGAACCCTGGTGGCAGTTGGAGCCTGCTGGGAGCCTCCTTCCCTCGGTGATGAGGCCCTCTGGCGTCAGGCCCTAATGGCGGGGTTCCCACATTTTCTGATACGTGCTAAGTGGTGCGAGGGCACTCCTGCCAGGTTCCCATCCTCATGAGCGTGTGGGCCTTCTGTTCTGAGGTCCTAACGGCTGGGTTGCTCACACTTTCATGATATGGGCCCTCTGCTGTGAGGTCAATCCTGCCTGGCTGGCGCACGTCGCCTTGGCAACGTGGATCCTCTGGTGGCAGTTGGAGCGTGCTGGGGCCTCCTCCCCTCAGTGATGAGAGCCTTCTGGTGTCAGGCCCTAAGTGCTGGGCTCCACACATTTTCTGATGTGTGCCCAGTGGTGCGAGTCACTCCTGCCAGGTTCCCATCCCTATGGGCATGTGGGACTTCTGTTCTGTGGTCCCAACTGCTGGGTTGCTCACAGTTTCATGATGTGGGCCCTTTGCTGTGTGTTCACTCTGGCCTGTATCCCATAGTGTCAGTGCTCTGGGCCTCCCGCTTGGAGATACCAACTTCTCGATTCCTCACCTTTTTTATTCTATGGGCCCTCGGTTGTGCGTCTCCTACTGCATGCCTCACTCCCAGCCCGTTCGTGATATGTGTCCCCTTGTTTGAGGTCACATGTGCTGTGTTCTTCACCTTTCTATAATGTGGCCACACTGGTGTGAGGACACTCTTGCCTGGTTCCCATTCCCTTGGGGATGTTGGCCCCACTGGTGTTAGGACAGTCTTGCCTGGTTCCCATCACCTTGGTGATGTTGGCCCTCTGGTGAGAGTCTGATCCTGGTTAGGTTCCTCACCCTTCTGTGAGGTGGGCCCTCTGCTCTGAGGTCACTCCTGCCTGGCTGGCACACCCCGCCTTGGCAACGTCGGCCATATGGTGGCAGTTGGAGCCTGCTGGGAGCCTCCTCCCCTCGGTGATGAGGGCCCTCTGGCCTCAGGCCCTAACTGCTGGGTTCCCACATTTTCTGATTCGTGCTAAGTGGTGCAAGGACACTCCTGCCAGGTTCCCATCCCCATGGGGATGTGAGCCTTCTGCTCTGAGGTCCCAACGGCTGTGTTGCTCAAAGTTTCATGATGAGGGCCCTCTGGTGTGAGTTCACTCCGGCCTAGATCCCATAGCCTCGCTGCTCCTGGCTGCCTACCGGAGGTTCCAACTGTGGGATTCCTCACCTTTTTTATTCTATGTTCCCTCTGTTTTGAGGATCCTCCGGCCTGCCTCACTCCCAGCCCCTTGGTGATGTCTGTCCTCAGGTTTGAGGCCACGTGTGCTGGGTCCCTCAAATTATGGTGATGTAGCCCCACTGGTGTGAGGACACTCCTGCCTGGTTCCCATTCCCTTCGTGATGTTAGACCTCTGGTGACAGTCTGATCCTTGTTGGGTTCCTCACACTTCTGTGAGGTGGGCTTTCTGCTCTGAGGTCACTCCTGCCTGGCTGGCACACCCCACCTTGGTGACATCAGCCTTATGGTGGCAGTTGGAGCCTGCTGGGAGCCTCCTCCCCTCGGTGATGAGGGTCCTCTGGCCTCAGGTCCTAAGTGCTGGGTTCCCACATTTTCTGATTCGTGGAAGTGGGCCGAGGACACTCCTGTCAGGTTCCCATCCCCATAGGGATGTGGGCCTTCTTCTCTGAGGTCCCATCCACCGGGTTGCTCACAGTTTCATCATGTGGGACCTCTGCTGTGAGTTCGCTGTGGCCTGGATCCCATAGACTCTGTGCCCTGGGCGGCCTACTGGCCGGTTCCAACTGCTGGATTCCTCACAACTTTTATTCTGTGGGCTCTGTTTTGTGAGGATACTCCTGCTTGCCTCACTCCTAGCCCCTTGGAGATGTGGGTCCCCTGTTTTAGGCCACATGTTCTGGGTTCCTCACCTTTCTATAATGTGGCCACACTGGTGTGAGGACCCTCCTGCCTGGTTCCGATCCCCTTGGTGATGTGGGCCCTCTGGTGAGAGTCTTATCCTGGCTGGTTTCCTCACCCTTCTGTGAGGTAGGCCCTCTGTGGTGAGGTCACTCCTGCCTGGCTGGCACACATCACCTTGGTGACGTGGGCCCTCAGTTGGGAGTTGGTGTCTGCTGCGAGTCTCCGTCCCTCGGTAATGAGGGCCCTCTTGCGTCAGACCCTAACTCCTGGGCTCCCAAAATTTGCGGATGTGCGACCTGTGGTGCGAGTACACTCCTGTCAGGTTCCCAACCCCATGGGAATTTGGGCCTTCTGCTCTGAGGTCCCAAAGACTGGGGTGCTCACAGTTTCATGATGAGGGCCCTCTGATGTGCGTTCATTCCGGCCTAGATCCCAAAGGGTTGCTGCTCCTGGGCGCCTGCTGGGAGGTTCCAACTGCGGGATTCCTCACCTTTTTTATTCTATGGGCCCTCTGTTTTGAGGCTCCTCCTGCCTGCCTCAATCCCAGCTCCCTTGTGATGTGTGTCCTCTGGTTTGAGGCCACGTGTGCTGGGTCCCTCACTTTTCGGTGATGTGGCCCCACTAGTGTGAGGACACTCCTGCCTGGTTCCCATTCCCTTGGTGATGTGGCCCCTCTGGTGAGAGTCTGATCCTCGCTGGGTTCCTTACCGTTCTGTGAGGTGGGCCCTGTGCTCTGAGGTAACTCCTGCCTGGCTTGCTCCAATTGCCTTGGTGACGTCGGCCCTCTGGTGGCAATTGGATCCTTTTGGAGATTCCTATCCTCGGTGATGAGGTCCCTCTGGCGTCAGGCTCTAACTGCTGGGCCCCCCAGGTTTTCTGATGTGAGCCCAGTGATGCCAGGCCACTCGTGAAATGTTCCCATCCCCATGGTGATATGGGCCTTCTGCTCTGAGGTTCCAATGACTGGGTTGCTCACAGTTTCCTGATGTTAGCTCTCTGGTGTTAGTTCACTCATTCCTAGATTCCATAGCCTCTGTACTCTGGTCCACCTGCTGGGAAGTTCCAACTGCTGGGTTCCTCACCTTTTTTATTCTTTGGGCCCTGTGTTGGGAGGCTCCTCCTGCCTGTGTCACTCCCAGCCCCTTGGTGATGTAGGTCCTCTGGTTTGTGGCCACATGTGCCAGTTTCCTCATCTTTTAATGATGTGGCCCCACTGGTGTGAGGACACTCGTGCCTGGTTCCTGTCCCCTTGGTGATATGGGCCCTCTGGTGAGAGTCTGATCCTGGTTGGGTTCCTCACACTTCTTTGAGGTGGGCCGTCTGCTGTGAGGTCACTCCTGCCTGGCTGGCACACCCCTCCTTGGTGACGTGGGCCCTCTTGTGGTAGTTGGAACATGCTGGGAGCCTCCTCCCCTCAGTGATGAGGGCCCTCTGGCGTCAGGCCCTAACTGCTGGGTACCCACATTTTCTGATATGTGCTAAGTGGTGCAAGGACACTCCTGCCATGCTCCCAACACCTTGGGGATGTGGACCTTCTGCTCTGAGGTCCAAATGGCTGGGTTGCTCGCAGTTTCATGATGTGGACCCTCTGCTGTGAGTTTACTGCGGCCTGAATCGCATAGACTTGGTGCTCTTAGCCGCCTGCTGGAAGGTTCCCATTGCTGGATTCCTCAGCTTTTTTATTCTATGGGCCCTGTGTTGTGAGGCTACTCCTGCCTGCCTCATTCCGAACCCCTTGGAGATGTGGGTCTTCTGGTTTAGGCCACATGTGCTGGGTTCCTCACCTTTCTATGATGTGGCCACACTGGTGTGAAGACTCTCCTGCCTGGTTCTGATCACCTTGGTGATGTGGGCCCTCTGGTGAGAGTCTTATCCTGGCTGTGTTCCTCACCCTTCTGTGAGGTAGGCCCTCTGCGGTGAGGTCACACCTACCTCGCTGTCACACGTCACCTTGGCGACGTGGGCCCTCAGTTGGGTGTTGGTGCCTGATTGGAGTCTCCTCCCCTTGGTAATGAGGGCCCTCTGGCGTCAGGCCCCAACTCCTGGGCTCCCTAAATTCTCTGATGTGTGCCCTGTGGTGCGAGTACACTTCTGACAGGTTCCCAACCCCATGGGAATATGGGCCTTCTGCTCTGAGATCCCAACGCCTAGGTTGCTCACAGTTTCATGATGACGGCCCTCTGGTGTGAGATCACTCCGGCCTGGATCCCATAGTCTCGCTGCTCCTGGCCGCCTGCTGGGAGGTTCCAACTGCGGGATTCTTCACCTTTTTAATTCTATGGTTCCTCTGTTTTGAGGCTCCTCCTGCCTGCCTCAATCCCAGCTCCCTTGTGATGTGTGTCCTCTGGTTTGCGGCCACGTGTGCTGGGTCCCTCACTTTTCGGTGATGTGGCCCCACTAGTGTGAGGACACTCCTGCCTGGTTCCCATTCCCTTGGTGATGTGGGCCCTCTGGTGAGAATCTGATCCTCTTTGGTTCTTCACACTTCTGTGAGGTTAACCCTCTGCTCTGAGATCACTCCTGCCTGGTTGTCGCACTCCGCATTGGCAACGTCGCCCCTCTGGTAGCAGTTGGAGCTGGCTGGGAGCCACCGCCCCTCGGTGATGAGGGCCCTCTGGCATCAGGCACTAATTGCTGGGCTCCCCACATTTTTTCATGTGTGCCCACTCTTGCGATGACACTCCTGCTTGTTTCCCTTCCCCATGGGGATGTGGGCCTTCTGCTCTGAGGTCACAACGGCTGGGTTGCTTACAGAATCACAATGAGGGCCCTCTGTTGTGAGTTCATGCCGGCCTGGATCTCATAGACTCAGTGCTCTGGGCCGCCTGCTAGGAAGATCCAGCTGCTGGTTTCCACACAATTTGTATACAATGGGACATGTGAGGTTAATCCTGCCTGCCTCACTCCGAAACCCATGGTGATGTGGGTCCTCTGATTTGAGGCCACATGTGCTGGGTACCTCAACTTTTGATGATGTGGCCCCACGGGTGTGAGGACACTCCTGCCTGGTTCCCATCACCTTGGTGATGTTGGCCCTCTGGGGAGAGTCTGATCCTGGCTGGGTTCCTTACCATTCTGTGCGGTGGGCCCTCTGATGTCAGGTCACTCCTGCCTGGCTAGCTTACATCGCCTTGGTGACGTGGGCCCACTGTTGGCCACTGGAGCATGCTGGGAGCCTCCTACTCCCGTGAATGATGGCCCTGGAAAAAACGCATATGCCCTTTTTGGCCAAGTGCTTCATTGACGAGGTTCTGCCACTTCTCTTATGCTTTCAGAGCAATTCACGTCTACCTCCTGAAATTGGATTCCGGCAATTCTGCCCCACTTTCAAGTCCTCTTTGCAGCCTTAATTCAATATATTTTTCTACAATTTCTGTCATTGATAAGTCTGCAGGTATGTGAATGACAGTGCCCCTGAGCTCCTTTCCTCAACTCGCTTTCTTGTGAGCTGGCCACAAAATCGCAGGATTGCTTCAGGCCCTAATCTTGTTCCAGCATGGCATGCTGAGCCTTTGGTTAATTCCTCTTCCTGTTGGGAAATGAGTGTTAAAATTGCCCGAGCATACTGGGCATATACCCTGAGAAAACCAAAATTCAAAAAGAGTCATGTACCAAAATGTTCATTGCAGCTCTATTTACAATAGCCCGGAGATGGAAAGAACCTAAGCGCCCATCATTGGACGAATGGATAAAGAAGATGTGGCACATATACACAATGGAATATTACTCAGCCTTAAAAAGGAATGAAACTGAGTTATTTGTAATGAGATGGATAGACCTAGAGTCTGTCATACAGAGTGAAGTAAGTCAGAAAGAAAAAGACAAATACCGTATGCTAACACATATATATGGAATTTAAAGGAAAAAAATGTCATGAAGAACCTAGGGATAAGACAGGAATAGAGGCGCAGACCTACTGGAGAACGGAATTGAGGATATGGGGAGGGGGAAGGGTGAGTTTTGACAGGGCGAGAGAGAGTCATGGATATATACACACTAACAAATGTAGTAAGGTAGATAGCAAGGGGGAAGCAGCAACAAGGCACAGGGATATTAGCTCGGGGCGTTGGGACAACCTGGAGGGGTGGGAGGGAGAGAGAGGGAGGGAGGGAGACACAAGAGGGAAGACACATGGGAGTATATGTATTTGTATAGCTGATTCACTTTGTTATAAAGCAAAAACTAACACACCATTGTAAAGCAATTATACCCCAATAAAGATGTTAAAAAAAAAAATTTGTCCGAGCACACGCCTACAGATAGTCTCCCGTTGGTTCTCCGTATTCCTGTTCATCTTGCGCAGAAATTGCAAGCAGTGCCAAACAGGAGGTTAAAGGCACTGACTCTACAAATGGGGAGAGTGTAAGAAAAGGGTCTGGAATGGTGAACCTGAGTACCAGGGGACGAAAACTGACATGCATGTAAAAAGGTTTCCCAGTCACACGCTGGAGAATACTCTGGGTTTCCCATGCAAATTTTAGCTGAAGGAAGAATCCCTTGAACCCGGAGAGTTGGGAACCATGGAATGGGTGCCAGGCAGTATGACATCAAAGGGTCTGCATTTGCTCACTCAAACTCACCAATGCAATCAGCCCAAAGTGTCCAGCCTTATCTCTCACCCAGCTCTGGGTGTAGATGTGGTAAATCCAGGTTGCATCACAAGCCCTGTGTGAGTTATTTAAGAATTGTTCTCTATTTCACTGTCATTGTGTTTTCTTTTTGAAATTTTTTTTGATACTGGGATTTATCCGATTTTCAATGCTGCGTTAATGCCGCTGTACACACTCTTGATTCTCTTACGGAGACATATAAATCCATGGGTTTTAAGATTCTTCCTAGTCAGGTATATTCCTAGGCGTTGAATATGTGGTGTTGAGTCCATTTCGTTGAGCAAGGAGTAAGTCTTGTCTATTATATATTTGGCTTATGGAACGGTATCTGTGCTAATTTCAGTCTCTGGTTTTATGCAGCACCCCAAGGCACCTTTCCCCATAAGCAAGCACTAGTTGGTTTTCTAAATTTGAGACCCTGTTCTGATTTGTAATTCAGTTCATGTGTAGTCAAGTTTATATTCCGTGTATTAGTGATATCTTATGATGTTTCTTTTTCTGTGTGACTTATTTCACGTAGAATCACCGTACCTGAATCCACTCACTATGCCACTACGGGCCGGATGACACAGATTTCATTGCTGAGTGGTATTCCATTGTACGTACGTACCACAACTTCTTAATCCATTGTATGCTCTCTGAGATATTTACCTGGTACTGTAAACGAGGTTCTTGTAAACAGAGAGGTCCCAAACTTTGAGGTGGCTATGTGTTTTTGATTTTAATTTCCCTAAGCTGTAGGACCATAAGTGGAAGTGCCATAGGCTGTATTGCTTTGTTTCTCATGTGTTTCAGGAAACACATAACACTTCTCCAGAATGGCTGTTGGCAATTTACATCATATGAATCAGCATAATAAGGATCAATGTTCTCCATTGCCTGTCCTCCGTTTCTAGATTTTACAATTTTTTTAAATGGCCCTTTTGCCCTGGGGGGCACTGAGACTTCATTGTAGTGCAGATTTCTTTACAAGCTTGCTTGGTTGGTCAAAAAGGGCGTATGCGTTTTTTCCTGAATATATTCAGGAAACACGCATACGCCCTTTTTGGCCAAGTGCATCATTGTCGACGTTCTGCCTCTTTTCCTATGCTTTCAGGGCAATTCCAGTCTACCCCCTGCAATCGTTTTCCTGAAATTCTGCCCCGCTTTCGAGTCGCCTTCGCAGGCTTACTTCAATATATTTATGGAGGATAGCTGTTTTTCATAACTCTGCAGGTTTGTGAATTACAGTGCCCCTGAGCTCCTTTCTTCAACTCGCTTTCTTGTGAGCTGGGCAAAAAACCGTAGGATTGCTTCAGGCCCTAATCTCTTTCCGGCAAGGCACGCTGAGCCTTTGTTTAAATCCTCTTACTGGTGGGAAATGAGCGTTACTTTTGCCCGTGCATACACCTACAGCTAATCTCTCATTGGTTCTCCCTATTCCTGTTCATCTTGTGCAGAAATTGCAAGCTGTGCCAAACAGGAGGTTAAAGGCACTGACTCTCCAAGAGGGGAGAGTGTTAGTAAAGCATCTGGAATGGTGAACACGAGGACCAGGATACGAAAACTGAGATGCATTTTAAATCATTTCCCAATCACACGGTGGACCATACTCTGGGTTTCCCATGCATGTTTTAGATGGAGGAAGAATCCCTTGAACCTGGAGATTTGGGACCCATGGAATGGGTACCATGAAGTATGACATCAAAGGGTCTGCATTTGCTCACCGAAACTCACCAATGCTCTCAGCCTGAAGTGTCCAGCCTTACGTCTCAACCAGCTCTGGGTGTAGATGTGGAAAATCCGGGTTGCATCACATGCCCTGAGAGAATTATTTAAGAATTGATCTCTGTTTCATTGTCTTTGTGTTTTGTTTTTGAAATTTATTTTGATAATGGGATTTATCGGATTTTCACTGCTGCGTTTATGCCACTGTACACACGCTTGATTCTCTTACGGAGACATATAAATCCATGGGTTTTAAGATTCTTCCTAGTCAGGTATATTCCTAGGCGTTGAATATGTGGTGTTGAGTCCATTTCGTTGAGCAAGGAGTAGGTCTTGTCTATTACATATTTGGCTTATGGAATGTTATCTGTGCTGATTTCAGTCTCTGGTTTTACGCAGCACCCCAAGGCACCTTTCCCCATAAGCAAGCACTGCTTGGTTTTCTAAATTTGCGACCCTGTTCAGTTTTGTAATTCAGTTCATGTGTAGTCAAGTTTACATTCCGTGTATTAGTGATATCTTATGATGTTTCTTTTTCTGTGTGACGTAGTTCATGTAGAATGACCGTACCTGCATCCACTCACTATGCCGCTACGGGCCTGATGACACAGATTTCATTGCTGAGTGATATTGCATTGCACGTACGTGCCACAACTTCTTTATCCATTTTATGCTTTCTGGGATATTTACCTGGTATTGTAGAGGAGCTTCTTTGGAACACAGCCGCCCCAAACTTTGGGATGGCTCTCTGTTTTTTTCCCTAAGCAATAGGACCATAAGTGCAATTGCCATAGGCTGTGTTGTTTTATTTCTTATGTGTTTCAGGAAACACCATACACTTCTCCAGGGTGGCTGTTGGCAATTTACATCCTGCCAATCAGCATAACAAGGCTCCCTGTTCTCCATATCCTGTCCTACCTTTCTGGATTTTACACTGTTTTCAGATGGACCTTTTGCCCATGGGGCAGTGAGACTTCATTGTAGTGCAGATTTCCTTTACATGCTTGCTTGGTTGGCCAAAAAGTGCCTATGCGTTCTTTCCTGAATATATTCAGGAAAAAACGCATACGCCCTTTTTGGCCAAGTGCATCATTGTCGACGTTCTGCCTCTTTTCCTATGCTTTCAGGGCAATTACAGTCTACCCCCTGCAATCGTTTTCCTGAAATTCTGCCCCGCTTTCAAGTCCCCTTCGCAGGCTTACTTCAATATATTTTTGGAGGATAGCTGTCATTTATAACTCTGCAGGTTTGTGAATTACAGTGCCCCTGAGCTCCTTTCTTCAACTCGCTTTCTTGTGAGCTGGGCACAAAAACGCAGGATTGCTTCAGGCCCTAATCTGTTTCCGGCAGGGCACACGGAGCCTTTGGTTAATTCCACTTCCTGGTGGGCAATGAGCGTTACATTTGCCCGTGCAGAGACGTATAGCTAGTCTCTCATTGGTTCTCCCTATTCCTGTTCATCTTGCACAGAAATTGCAAGCTGTGCCAAAGAGGAGGTTAAAGGCACTGACTCTCCAAGCGGGGAGAGTGTTTGAAAAGCATCTGGAATGGTGAACCCGAGGACCAGGATATGAAAACTGAGATGCATTTTAAATCGTTTCCCAATCAAACGGTGGACCATACTGTGGGTTTCCCATGCATGTTTTAGCTGGAGGAAGAATCCCTTGAACCTGGAGAGTTGGGACCCATGGAATGGGTACCATGCAGTATGACTTCAAAGGGTCTGCATTTGCTCACCGAAACTCACCAATGCTATCAGCCTGAAGTGTCCAGCCTTATGTCTCAACCAACTCTGGGTGTAGATGTGGTCAATCCCGGTTGCATCATATGCCCTGAGTGAATTATTTAAGAATTGCTCTCTATTTCACTGTCTTTGTGTTTTGTTTTTGAAATTTATTTTGATAATGGGATTTATCAGTTTTTCACTGCTGCGTTTCAGCCGCTGTATACACGCTTCATTCTCTTACGGAGACATATATATCCATGGGTTTTAAGATTCTTCCTGGTCAGGAATATTCCTAGGCGTTGAATATGTGGTGTTGGGTCCATTTCGTTGAGCAAGGTGTAGGTCTTGTCTATTACATATTTGGCTTATGGAAAGTTATCTGTTCTAATTTCAGTCTCTGGTTTTATGCAGCACCCCAAGGCACCTTTCCCCATAAGCAAGCACTAGTTGGTTTTCTAAATTTGAGACCCTGTTCTGTTTTGTAATTCAGTTCATGTGTAGTCAAGTTTACATTCCGTGTATTAGTGATATCTTATGATGTTTCTTTTTCTGTGTGACGTAGTTCACGTAGAATCACCGTACCTGCATCCACTCACTATGCCGCTACGGGCCTGATGACACAGATTTCATTGCTGAGTGATATTGCATTGTACGTACGTGCCACAACTTCTTTACCCATTTTTTGCTTTCTGGGATATTTACCTGATACTATAGACGAGCTTCTTGTGAACACAGCCGTCCCAAATATTGGGGTGGCTGTCTGTTTTTGATTTTAATTTCCGTAAGCTATTGGACCATAAGTGGAAGTGCCATAGGCTGTGTTGCTTTGTTTCTTACGTGTTTCACGAAACACCATACACTTCTCCAGGGTGGCTGCTGGCAATTTACATCCTGCCAATCAGCATAACAAGGCTCCCTGTTCTCCATATCCTGTCCTACCTTTCTGGATTTTACACTTTTTTCAGATGGCCCTTTTGCCCGGGGGGCAGTGAGACTTCATTGTAGTGCAGATTTCATTTACAGGCTTGCTTGGTTGGCCAAAAAGGGCGTATGCGTTTTTTCCTGAATATATTCAGGAAAAAACGCATACGCCCTTTTTGGCCAAGTGCATCATTGTCGACGTTCTGCCTCTTTTCCTATGCTTTCAGGGCAATTCCAGTCTACCCCCTGCAATCGTTTTCCTGAAATTCTGCCCCGCTTTCAAGTCCCCTTCGCAGGCTTACTTCAATATATTTTTGGAGGATAGCTGTCATTTATAACTCTGCAGGTTTGTGAATTACAGTGCCCCTGAGCTCCTTTCTTCAACTCGCTTTCTTGTGAGCTGGGCACAAAACCGCAGGATTGCTTCACCCCTAATCTGTTTCCGGCAGGGCACACTGAGCCTTTGGTTAATTCCTCTTCCTGGTGGGCAATGAGCGTTACATTTGCCCGTGCAGACACCTATAGCTAGTCTCTCATTGGTTCTCCGTATTCCTGTTCATCTTGCACAGAAATTGCAAGCTGTGCCAAAGAGGAGGTTAAAGGCACTGACTCTCCAAGCGGGGAGAGTGGTAGTAAAGCATCTGGAATTGTGAACCCGAGGACCAGGATACGAAAACTGAGATGCATTTTAAATCATTTCCCAATCACACGGTGGACGATACTCTGGGTTGCCCATGCATGTTTTAGCTGGAGGAAGAATGCCTTGAACCTGGAGAGTTGGGACCCATGGAATGGGTACCATGCAGTATGACTTCAAAGGGTCTGCATTTGCTCACCGAAACTCACCAATGCTATCAGCCTGAAGTGTCCAGCCTTATGTCTCAACCAGCTCTGGGTGTAGATGTGGTCAATCCCGGTTGCATCACATGCCGTGAGTGAATTATTTAAGAATTGCTCTCAATTTCACTGTCTTTGTGTTTTGTTTTTGAAATTTATTTGGATAATGGGATTTATCGGATTTTGACTGCTGCGTTTCGGCCGCTGTACATACGCTTGATTCTCTTACGGAGACATATATATCCATGGGTTTTAAGATTCTTCCCAGTAAGGTATATTCCTAGGCGTTGAATATGTGGTGTTGGGTCCGTTTTGTTGAGCAAGGAGTAGGTCTTGTCTATTACATATTTGGCTTATGGAAAGTTATCTGTGCTAATTTCAGTCTCTGGTGTTATGCAGCACCACAAGGTACCTTTCCCCAGAAGCAAGCACAAGTTGATTTTCTAAATTTGAGACCCTGTTCTGTTTTGTAATTCAGTTCATGTGTAGCCAAGTTTACATTCCGTGTATTAGTGATATCTTATGATGTTTCTTTTTCTGTGTGACGTAGTTCCCGTAGAATCACCGTACCTGCATCCACTCACTATGCCGCTACGGGCCTGATGACACAGATTTCATTGCTGAGTGATATTGCATTGTACGTACGTGCCACAACTTCTTTACCCATTTTTTGCTTTCTGGGATATTTACCTGATACTGTAGACGAGCTTCTTGTGAACAGAGCCGTCCCAAATATTGGGGTGGCTGTCTGTTTTTGATTTTAATTTCCGTAAGCTATAGGACGATAAGTGGAAGTGCCATAGGTTGTGTTGCTTTGTTTCTTATGTGCTTCAGGAAACACCATACACTTCTCCAGGGTGGCTGCTGGCAATTTACATCCTGCCAATCAGCATAACAAGGCTCCCTGTTCTCCATATCCTGTCCTACCTTTCTGGATTTTACAGTTTTTTCAGATGGCCCTTTTTCCCGGGAGCAGTGAGACTTCATTGTAGTGAAGGCTTGTAGTGGAGGATTTACTGGCTTCCTTGGTTGGCCAAAAAGGGCGTATGCGTTTTTCCTGAATACAGGAAAAAACGCATACGCCCTTTTTGGCCATGTGCATCATTGTCGACGTTGTGCCTCTTTTCCTATGCTTTCAGGGCAATTCCAATCTACCCCTTGCAATCGTTTTCCTGAAATTCTGCCCCGGTTTCAAGTCCCCTTCGCAGGCTTACTTCAATATATTTTTGGAGGATAGCTGTCATTTATAACTCTGCAGGTTTGTGAATTACAGTGCCACTGAGCTCCTTTCTTCAACTCGCTTTCTTGTGAGCTGGGCACAAAACCGCAGGATTGCTTCAGGCCCTAATCTGTTTCCGGCAGGGCATGCTGAGCCTTTGGTTAATTCCTCTCCCTGTTGGGAAATGAGCGTTACATTTGCCCGTGCAGTCACCTATAGCTAGTCTCTCATTGGTTCTCCCTATTCCTGTTCATCTTGCACAGAAATTGTAAGCTGTGCCAAAGAGGAGGTTAAAGGCACTGACTCTCCAATCCGGGAGAGTGTTAGTAAAGCATCTGGAATGGTGAACCCGAGGACCGGGATACGAAAACTGAGATGCATTTTAAATCGTTTCCCAATCACACGGTGGACCATACTGTGTGTTTTCCATGCATGTTTTAGCTGGAGGAAGAATCCCTTGAACCTGGAGGGTTGGGACCTATGGAATAGGTACCATTCAGTATGACTTCAAAGTGTCTGAATTTGCTCACCGAAACTCACCAATGCTATCAGTCTGAAGTGTCCAGCCTTATGTCTCAACCAGCTCTGGGTGTAGATGTGTTAAATCCCGGTTGCATCACATGCCCTGAGTGAATTATTTAAGAATTGCTCTGTATTTCACTGTCTTTGTGTTTTGTTTTTGAAATTTATTTTGATAATGGGATTTATCGGATTTTCACTGCTGCGTTTACGCCGCTGTACACACGCTTGGTTCTCTTACGGAGACATATAAATCCATGGGTTTTAAGATTCTTCCTAGTCAGGTATATTCCTAGGCGTTGAATATATGGTGTTGAGTCCATTTCGTTGAGCAAGGAGTAGGTCTTGTCTATTACATATGTGGCTTATGGAAAGTTATCTGTGCTAATTTCAGTCTCTGGTTTTATGCAGCTCCCCAACGCACCTTTCCCCATAAGCAAGCACTAGTTGGTTTTCTAAATTTGAGACCCTGTTCTGTTTTGTAATTCAGTTCATGTGTAGTCAAGTTTACATTCCGTGTATTAGTGATATCTTATGATGTTTCTTTTTCTGTGTGACGTAGTTCACGTAGAATCACCGTACCTGCATCCACTCACTATGCCGCTACGGGCCTGTGGACACAGATTTCATTACTGAGTGATATTGCATTGCACGTACGTGCCACAACTTCTTTATCCATTTTTTTCTTTCTGGGATATTTACCTGGTACTGTAGACGAGCTTCTTGGGAACACAGCCGTCCCAAATTTTGGGGTGGCTCTCTGTTTTTGATTTTAATTTCCCTAAGCAATAGGACCATAAGTGCAATTGCCATAGGCTGTGTTGCTTTATTTCTTACGTGTTTCAGGAAACACCATACACTTCTCCAGGGTGGCTGTTCACAATTTACATCCTGCCAATCAACATAACAAGGCTCCCTGTTTTCCATATCCTGTCCTACCTTTCTGGATTTTACACTTTTTTCAGATGGCCCTTTTGCCCGGGGGGCAGTGAGATTTCATTGTAGTGCAGATTTCCTTTACAGGCTTGCTTGGTTGTCCAAAAAGTGCGTATGCGTTTTTTCCTGAATATATTCAGGAAAAAACGCATACGCACTTTTTGGCCAAGTGCATCATTGTCGACGTTGTGCCTCTTTTCCTATGCTTTCAGGGCAATTCCAGTCTACACCCTGCAATCGTTTTCCTGACATTCTGCCCCGCTTTCAAATCCCCTTTCCAGGCTTACTTCAATATACTTTTGGAAGAGAGCTGTCATTTATAACTCTGCAGGTTTGTGAATTACAGTGCCCCTGAGCTCCTTTCTTCAACTCGCTTTCTTGTGAGCTGGGCGCAAAACCGCAGGATTGCTTCAGGCCCTAATCTGTTTCCGGCAGGGCACACTGAGCCTTTTGTTAATTCCTATGCCTGGTTTGAAATGAGCGTTACATTTGCCCGTGCAGACACCTACACCTAGTCTCTCATTGATTCTCCCTATTCCTGTTCATCTTGCACAGAAATTGCAAGCTATGCCAAAGAGGAGGTTAAAGGCACTGACTCTCCAAGCGGGGAGAGTGTTAGTAAAGCATCTGTAATGGTGAACGCGAGGACAAGGATACGAAAACTGAGATGCATTTTAAATCGTTTCCCAATCACACGGTGGACCATACTATGAGTTTTCCATGCATGTTTTAGCTGGAGGAAGAATCCCTTGAACCTGGAGTGTTGGGACCAATGGAATTCGTACCATGCAGTATGACTTCAAAGGGTCTGCATTTGCTCACCGAAACTCACCAATGCTATCAGCCTGAAGTGTCCAGCGTTATGTCTCAACAAGCTCTGGGTGTAGATGTGTTAAATCCCGGGTGCATCACATGCTCTGAGTGAATTATTTAAGAATTGCTCTCTATTTCACTGTCTTTGTGTTTTGTTTTTGAAATTTATTTTGATAATGGGATTTATCGGATTTTCACTGCTGCGTTTCGGCCGCTGTACACACGCTTGATTCTCTTACGGAGACATATAAATCCATGGGTTTTAAGATTCTTCCTAGTCAGGTATATTCCTAGGCGTTGAATATGTGGTGTTGAGTCCATTTCGTTGAGCAAGGAGTAGGTCTTGTCTATTATATATTTGGCTCATGGAATGTTATCTGTGCTAATTTCAGTCTCGTGTTTTATGCAGCACCCCAAGGCACCTTTACCCATAAGGAAGCACTAGTTGGTTTTCAATATTTGAGACCCTGTTCTGTTTTGTAATTCAGTTCATGTGTAGTCAAGTTTACATTCCGTGTATTAGTGATATCTTATGATGTTTCTTTTTCTGTGTGACGTAGTTCACGTAGAATCACCGTACCTGCATCCACTCACTATGCCGCTACGGGTCTGATGACACCGATTTCATTGCTGAGTGATATTGCATTGCACGTACCTGCCACAACATCTTTATCCATTTTTTGCTTTCTGGGATACTTACGTGGTACTGCAGACAAGCTTCTTGGGTACACAGCCGTCCCAAACTTTGGGGTGGCTCTCTGTTTTTGATTTTAATTTCCCTAAGCAATAGGCCCATAAGTGCAATTGCCATAGGCTGTGTTGCTTTATTTCTTACGTGTTTCAGGAAACACCATACACTTCTCCAGGGTGGCTGTTCACAATTTACATCCTGCGAATCAGCATAACAAGGCTCCCTGTTCTCCATATCCTGTCCTACCTTTCTGGATTTTACACTTTTTTCAGATGGCCCTTTTGCCCGGGGGGCAGTGAGACTTCTTTGTAGTGCAGATTTCCTTTACAGGCTTGCTTGGTTGGCCAAAAAGGGCGTATGCGTTTTTTCCTGAATATATTCAGGAAAAAACGCATACGCCCTTTGTGGCCAAGTGCATCATTGTCGACGTTCTGCCTCTTTTCCTATGCTTTCAGGGCAATTCCAGTCTACCCCCTGCAATCGTTTTCCTGAAATTCTGCCCCGCTTTCAAGTCCCCATCGCAGGCTTACTTCAATATATTTTTGGAGGATAGCTGTCATTTATAACTCTGCAGGTTTGTGAATTACAGTGCCCCTGAGCTCCTTTCTTCAACTCGCTTTCTTGTGAGCTGGGCACAAAACCGCAAGACTGCTTCAGGCCCTAAACTGTTTCCAGCAGGTCACACTGAGCCTTTGCTTAATTCCTCTTCCTGTTGGGCAATGAGCGTTACATGTGCCCTTGCAGACACCTACAGCTAGTCTCTCATTGGTTCTCCGTATTCCTGTTCATCTTGCACAGAAATTGCAAGCAGTGCCAAAGAGGAGGTTAAGGGCACTGACTGTCCAAGCGGGGAGAGTGTTAGTAAAGCATCTGGAATGGTGAACCCGAGGACCAGGATACGAAAACTGAGATGCATTTTAAATCGTTTCCCAATCACACGGTGGACGATACTCTGGGTTTCCCATGCATGTTTTAGCTGGAGGAAGAATCCCTTGAACCTGGAGAGTTGGTTCCCATGGAATGGGTACCATGCAGTATGACTTCAAAGGGTCTGCATTTGCTCACCGAAACTCACCAATGCTATCAGCCTGAAGTGTCCAGCCTTATGTCTCAACCAGTTCTGGGAGTAGATGTGGTCAATCACGGTTGCATCACATGCCCTGAGTGAATTATTTAAGAATTGCTCTCTATTTCACTGTCTTTGTGTTTTATTTTTGAAATTTATTTTGATAATGGGATTTATCGGATTTTCACTGCTGCGTTTCGGCCACTGTACACACGCTTGATTCTCTTACGGAGACATATATATCCATGGGTTTTAAGATTCTTCCTAATCAGGTTTTTTCCTAGGCATTGAATATGTGGTGTTGGGTCCATTTCGTTGAGCAAGGAGTAGGTCTTGTCTATTACATATTTGGCTTATGTAAATTTATCTGTGCTAATTTCAGTCTCTGGTTTTATGCAGCACCCCAAGGCACCTTTCCCCATAAGCAAGCACTAGTTTGTTTTCTAAATTTGAGACCCTCTTCTGTTTTGTAATTCAGTTCATGTGTAGTCAAGTTTACATTCCGTGTATTAGTGATATCTTATGATGTTTCTTTTTCTGTGTGACGTAGTTCACGTAGAATCACCGTACCTGCATCCACTCACTATGCCGCTACGGTTCTGATGACACAGATTTCATTGCTGAGTGATATTGCATTGTACGTACGTGCCACAACTTCTTTATCCATTTTTTGCTTTCTTGGATTTTTACCTGAAACTGTAGACGAGCTTCTTTTGAACACAGCCGTCCCAAATATTGGGGTGGCTGTCTGTTTTTGATTTTAATTTCCGTAAGCTATAGGACCATAAGTGGAATTGACATAGGCTGTGTTGATTTGTTTCTTACGTGTTTCAGGAAACACCATACACTTCTCCAGGGTGGCTGCTGGCAATTTACATCCTGCCAATCAGCATAACAAGGCTCCCTGTTCTCCATATCCTGTCCTGCCTTTCTGGATTTTACACTTTTTTCAGATGGCTCTTTTGCCCGGGGGGCAGTGAGACTTCATTGTAGTGCAGATTTCCTTTACAGGCTTGCTTGGTTGGCCAAAAAGTGCATATGCGTTTTTTCCTGAATATATTTAGGAAAAAACGCATACGCCCTTTTTGGCCAAGTGCATCATTGTCGACGTTCTGCCTCTTTTCCTATGCTTTCAGGGCAATTCCAGTCTACTGCCTGCAATGGTTTTCCTGAACCTCTGCCCCGCTTTCAAGTCCCCTTCGCAGGCTTACTTCAATATATTTTTGGAGGATAGCTGTCATTTATAACTCTGCAGGTTTGTGAATTACAGTGCCCCTGAGCTCCTTTCTTCAAATGGCTTTCTTGTGAGCTGGGCACAAAACCGCAGGATTGCTTCAGGCCCTAATCTGTTTCCGGCAGGGCACGCTGTGCCTTTGGTTAATTCTCTTCCTGGTGGGAAATGAGCGTTACATTTGCCCGTGCAGACACCTATAGCTAGTCTGTCATTGGTTCTCCCTATTCCTGTTCATCTTGCACAGAAATTGCAAGCTGTGCCAAACAGGAGGTTAAAGGCACTTACTCTCCAAGTGGGGAGAGTGTTAGTAAAGCATCTGGAATGGTGAACCCGAGGACCAGGATACGAAAACTGAGATGCATTTTAAATCGTTTCCCAATCACACGGTGGACGATACTCTGGGTTTCCCATGCATGTTTTAGCAGGAGGAAGAATGCCTTGAACCTGGAGAGTTGGGACCCATGGAATGGGTACCATGCAGTATGACTTCAAAGGGTCTGCATTTGCTCACCGAAACTCACCAATGCTATCAGCCTGAAGTGTCCAGCCTTATGTCTCAACCAGCTCTGGGTGTAGATGTGGTCAATCCCGGTTGCATCACATGCCCTGAGTGAATTATTTAAGAATTGCTCTCTATTTCACTGTCTTTGTGTTTTGTTTTCGAAATTTATTTTGATAATGGGATTTATCGGATTTTCACTGCTGCGTTTCGACCACAGTACACACGCTTGATTCTCTTACGGAGACATATATATCCATGGGTTTTAAGATTCTTCCTAGTCAGGTATATTCCTAGGCGTTGAATATGTGGTGTTGGGTCCATTTCGTTGAGCAAGGAGTAGGTCTTGTCTATTACATATTTGGGTTATAGAAAGTTATCTGTGCTAATTTCAGTCTCTGGTTTTATGCAGCACCCCAACGCACCTTTCCCCATAAGCAAGCAGTAGTTGGTTTTCTAAATTTGAGACCCTGTTCTGTTTTGTAATTCAGTTCATGTGTAGTCAAGTTTACATTCCGTGTATTAGTGATATCTTATGATGTTTCTTTTTCTGTGTGACGTAGTTCACGTAGAATCACCGTACCTGCATCCACTCACTATGCCGCTACGGGCCTGATGACACAGATTCCATTGCTGAGTGATATTGCATTGTACGTACGTGCCACAACTTCTTTATCCATTTTTTGCTTTCTGGGATATTTACCTGATACTGTAGACGAGCTTCTTGTGAACACAGCCGTCCCAAATATTGGTTTGCTGTCTGTTTTTGATTTTAATTTCCGTAAGCTATAGGACCATAAGTGGAAGTGCCATAGGCTGTGTTGCTTTGTTTCTTACGTGTTTCAGGAAACACCATACACTTCTCCAGGGTGGCTGCTGGCAATTTACATCCTGCCAATCAGCATAACAAGGCTCCCTGTTCTCCATATCCTGTCCTACCTTTCTGGATTTTACACTTTTTTCAGATGGCCCTTTTGCCTGGGGGGGCAGTGAGATTTCATTGTAGTACAGATTTCCATTACAGGCTTGCTTGGTTGGCCAAAAAGTGCGTATGTGTTTTTTCCTGAATATATTCAGGAAAAAACGCATACGCCCTTTTTGGCCAAGTGCATCATTGTCGGCGTTGTGCCTCTTTTTCTATGCTTTCAGGGCAATTCAGGTCTACCCCCTGCAATCGTTTTCCTGAAATTCTGCCCCGCTTTTAAGTCCCCTTCGCAGGCTTACTTCAATATATTTTTGGAGGATAGCTGTCATTTATAACTCTGCAGGTTTGTGAATTACAGTGCCCCTGACCTCCTTTCTTCAACTCGCTTTTTGTGAGCTGGTCACAAAACCGCAGGATTGCTTCAGGCCCTAATCTGTTTTCAGTAGGGCACGCTGAGCCTTTGCTTAATTCCTCTTCCTGGTCGGCAATGAGCGTTACATTTGCCCGTGCAGACACCTACAGCTAGTCTCTCATTGGTTCTCCCTATTCCTGTTCATCTTGCACAGAAATTGCAAGCTGTGCCAAACAGGAGGTTAAAGGCACTGACTCTCCAAGCGGGGAGAGTGTTAGTAAAGCATCTGGAATGGTGAACCCGAGGACCAGGATACGAAAACTGAGATGCATTTTAAATCGTTTCCCAATCACACGGTGGACGATACTCTGGGTTTCCCATGCATGTTTTAGCTGGAGGAAGAATGCCTTGAACCTGGAGAGTTGGGACCCATGGAATGGGTACCATGCAATATGACTTCAAAAAGTCTGCATTTGCTCACCGAAACTCACCAATGCTATCAGCCTGAAGTGTCCAGCCTTATGTCTCAACCAGCTCTGGGTGTAGATGTGGTCAATCCCGGTTGCATCACATGCCCTGAGTGAATTATTTAAGAATTGCTCTCCATTTCACTGTCTTTGTGTTTTGTTTTCGAAATTTATTTTGATAATGGGATTTATCGGATTTTCACTGCTGCGTTTCGGCTGCTGTACACACGCTTGATTATCTTATGGAAACATATATATCCATGGGTTTTAAGATTCTTCCTAGTCAGGTATATTCCTAGGCGTTGAATATGTGGTGTTGGGTCCATTTGGTTGAGCAAGGAGTAGGTTTTGTCAATTACAAATTTGGCTTATGGAAAGTTATCTGTGCTAATTTCACTCTCTGGTTTTATGCAACACCCCAAGGCTCCTTTCCCCATAAGCAAGCACTAGTTGGTTTTCTAAATTTGAGACCCTGTTCTGTTTTGTAATTCAGTTCATGTGTAGTCAAGTTTACATTCCGTGTATTAGTGATATCTTATGATGTTTCTTTTTCTGTGTGACGTAGTTCACGTAGAATCACCGTACCTGCATCCACTCACTATGCCGCTACGGGCCTGATGACACAGATTTCATTGCTGAGTGATATTGCATTGCACGTACGTGCCACAACTTCTTTATCCATTTTTTGCTTTCTGGGATATTTACCTGATACTGTAGACGAGCTTCTTGTTAACACAGCCGTCCCAAATATTGGGGTGGCTGTCTGTTTTTGATTTTAATTTCCGTAAGCTGTAGGACCATAAGTGGAAGTGCCATAGACTGTGTTGCTTTGTTTCTTAAGTGTTTCAGGAAACACCATACACTTCTCCAGGGTGGCTGCTGGCAATTTACATCCTGCAAATCAGCATAACAAGGCTCCCTGTTCTCCATATCCTGTCCTACCTTTCTGGATTTTACACTTTTTTCAGATGGCCCTTTTGCCCGGGGGGCAGTGAGACTTCATTGTAGTGCAGATTTCCTTTACAGGCTTGCTTGGTTGGCCTAAAGTGCGTATGCGTTTTTTCCTGAATATATTCAGGAAAAAACGCATACGCCCTTTTTGGCGAAGTGCATCATTGTCGACGTTCTGCCTCTTTTCCTATGCTCTCAGGGCAATTCCAGTCTACCCCCTGCAATGGTTTTCCTGAATCTCTGTCCCGCTTTCAAGTCCCCTTCGCAGGCTTACTTCAATATATTTTTGGAGGATAGCTGTCATTTATAACTCTGCAGGTTTGTGAATTACAGTGCCCCTGAGCTCCTTTCTTCAACTCGCTTTCTTGTGAGCTGGGCACAAAACCGCAGGATTGCTTAAGGCCCTAATATGTTTCCAGCAGGGCACGCTGAGCCTTTGGTTAATTCCTCTTCCTGGTGGGAAATGAGCGTTAGATTTGCCCGTGCAGACACCTATAGCTGGTCTCTCATTGGTTCTCCCTATTCCTGTTCATCTTGCACAGAAATTGCAAGCTGTGCCAAAGAGGAGGTTAAAGGCACTGACTCTCCAAGCAGGGAGAGTGTTAGTAAAGCATCTGGAATGGTGAACCCGAGGACCAGGATACGAAAACTGAGATGCATTTTAAATCGTTTCCCAATCACACGGTGGACGATACTCTGGGTTTCCCATGCATGTTTTAGCTGGAGGAAGAATCCCTTGAACCTGGAGAGTTGGGACCCATGGAATGGGTACCATGCAGTATGACTTCAAAGGGTCTGCATTTGCTCACCGAAACTCACCAATGCTATCAGCCTGAAGTGTCCAGCCTTATGTCTCAACCAGCTCTGGGTGTAGATGTGGTCAATCCCGGTTGCATCACATGCCCTGAGTGAATTATTTAAGAATTGCTCTCTATTTCACTGTCTTTGTGTTTTGTTTTCGAAATTTATTTTGATAATGGGATTTATCGGATTTTCACTACTGCGTTTCGGCCGTTGTACACACGCTTGATTCTCTTACGGAGACATATATATCCATGGGTTTTAAGATACTTCCTAGTCAGGTATATTCCTAGGCGTTGAATATGTGGTGCTGGGTCCATTTCGTTGAGCAAGGAGTAGGTCTTGTCTATTACATATTTGGCTTATGGAAAGTTATCTGTGCTAATTTCAGTCTCTGGTTTATGCAGCACCCCAACGCACCTTTCCCCATAAGCAAGCACTAGTTGGTTTTCTAAATTTGAGACCCTGTTCTGTTTTGTAATTCAGTTCATGTGTAGTCAAGTTTACATTCCGTGTATTAGTGATATCTTATGATGTTTCTTTTTCTGTGTGACGTAGTTCACGTAGAATCACCGTACCTGCATCCATTCACTATGCCGCTACGGGCCTGATGACACAGATTTCATTGCTGAGTGATATTGCGTTGCACGTACGTGCCACAACTTCTTTATCCATTTTTTGCTTTCTGGGATATTTACCTGGTACTGTAGACGAGCTTCTTGGGAACACAACCGTCCCAAACTTTGGGGTGGCTCTCTGTTTTTGATTTTAATTTCCCTAATCAATAGGACCATAACTGCAATTGCCATAGGCTGTGTTGCTTTATTTCTTACGTGTTTCTGGAAACACCATACACTTCTCCAGGGTGGCTGTTCACAATTTACATCCTGCCAATCAGCATAACAAGGCTCCCTGTTCTCCATATCCTGTCCTACCTTTCTGGATTTTACACTTTTTTCAGATGGCCCTTTTGCCCGGGGGGCAGTGAGACTTCATTGTAGTGCAGATTTCATTTACAGGCTTGCTTGGTTGGCCAAAAAGGGCGTATGCGTTTTTTCCTGAATATATTCAGGAAAAAACGCATACGCCCTTTTTGGCCAAGTGCATCATTGTCGACGTTCTGCCTCTTTTCCTATGCTTTCAGGTCAATTCCAGTCTACCCCCTGCAATCGTTTTCCTGAAATTCTGCCCCGCTTTCAAGTACCCTTCGCAGGCTTACTTCAATATATTTTTGGAGGATAGCTGTCATTTATAACTCTGCAGGTTTGTGAATTACAGTGCCCCTGAGCTCCTTTCTTCAACTCGCTTTCTTGTGAGCTGGGCACAAAACCGCAGGATTGCTTCAGGCCCTAATCTGTTTCCGGCAGGGCACACTGAGCCTTTGGTTAATTCCTCTTCCTGGTGGGCAATGAGCGTTACATTTGCCCGTGCAGACACCTATAGCTAGTCTCTCATTGGTTCTCCGTATTCCTGTTCATCTTGCACAGAAATTGCAAGCTGTGCCAAAGAGGAGGTTAAAGGCTCTGACTCTCCAAGCGGGGAGAGTGGTAGTAAAGCATCTGGAATTGTGAACCCGAGGACCAGGATACGAAAACTGAGATGCATTTTAAATCATTTCCCAATCACACGGTGGACGATACTCTGGGTTGCCCATGCATGTTTTATCTAGAGGAAGAATCCCTTGAACCTGGAGAGTTGGGACCCATGGAATGGGTACCATGCAGTATGACTTCAAAGGGTCTGCATTTGCTCACCGAAACTCACCAATGCTATCAGCCTGAAGTGTCCAGCCTTATGTCTCAACCAGCTCTGGGTGTAGATGTGGTCAATCCCGGTTGCATCACATGCCGTGAGTGAATTATTTAAGAATTGCTCTCAATTTCACTGTCTTTGTGTTTTGTTTTTGAAATTTATTTGGATAATGGGATTTATCGGATTTTGACTGCTGCATTTCGGCCGCTGTACACACGCTTGATTCTCTTACGGAGACATATATATCCATGGGTTTTAAGATTCTTCCTAGTAAGGTATATTCCTAGGCGTTGAATATGTGGTGTTGGGTCCGTTTCGTTGAGCAAGGAGTAGGTCTTGTCTATTACATATTTGGCTTATGGAAAGTTATTTGTGCTAATTTCAGTCTCTGGTGTTATGCAGCACCACAAGGTACCTTTCCCCAGAAGCAAGCACAAGTTGATTTTCTAAATTTGAGACCCTGTTCTGTTTTGTAATTCAGTTCATGTGTAGCCAAGTTTACATTCCGTGTATTAGTGATATCTTATGATGTTTCTTTTTCTGTGTGACGTAGTTCACGTAGAATCACCGTACCTGCATCCACTCACTATGCCGCTACGGGCCTGATGACACAGATTTCATTGCTGAGTGATATTGCATTGTACGTACGTGCCACAACTTCTTTACCCATTTTTTGCTTTCTGGGATATTTACCTGATACTGTAGACGAGCTTCTTGTGAACAGAGCCGTCCCAAATATTGGGGTGGCTGTCTGTTTTTGATTTTAATTTCCGTAAGCTATAGGACGATAAGTGGAAGTGCCATAGGCTGTGTTGCTTTGTTTCTTATGTGCTTCAGGAAACACCATACACTTCTCCAGGGTGGCTGCTGGCAATTTACATCCTGCCAATCAGCATAACAAGGCTCCCTGTTCTCCATATCCTGTCCTACCTTTCTGGATTTTACACTTTTTTCAGATGGCCCTTTTTCCCGGGGGCAGTGAGACTTCATTGTAGTGAAGGCTTGTAGTGGAGGATTTACTGGCTTCCTTGGTTGGCCAAAAAGGGCGTATGCGTTTTTCCTGAATACAGGAAAAAACGCATACGCCCTTTTTGGCCAAGTGCATCATTGTCGACGTTGTGCCTCTTTTCCTATGCTTTCAGGGCAATTCCAATCTACCCCTTGCAATCGTTTTCCTGAAATTCTGCCCCGGTTTCAAGTCCCCTTCGCAGGCTTACTTCAATATATTTTTGGAGGATAGCTGTCATTTATAACTCTGCAGGTTTGTGAATTACAGTGCCACTGAGCTCCTTTCTTCAACTCGCTTTCTTGTGAGCTGGGCACAAAACCGCAGGATTGCTTCAGGCCCTAATCTGTTTCCGGCAGGGCATGCTGAGCCTTTGGTTAATTCCTCTCCCTGTTGGGAAATGAGCGTTACATTTGCCCGTGCAGTCACCTATAGCTAGTCTCTCATTGGTTCTCCCTATTCCTGTTCATCTTGCACAGAAATTGCAAGCTGTGCCAAAGAGGAGGTTAAAGGCACTGACTCTCCAATCCGGGAGAGTGTTAGTAAAGCATCTGGAATGGTGAACACGAGGACCGGGATACGAAAACTGAGATGCATTTTAAATCGTTTCCCAATCACACGGTGGACCATACTGTGTGTTTTCCATGCATGTTTTAGCTGGAGGAAGAATCCCTTGAACCTGGAGAGTTGGGACCCATGGAATAGGTACCATTCAGTATTACTTCAAAGTGTCTGAATTTGCTCACCGAAACTCACCAATGCTATCAGTCTGAAGTGTCCAGCCTTATGTCTCAACCAGCTCTGGGTGTAGATGTGTTAAATCCCGGTTGCATCACATGCCCTGAGTGAATTATTTAAGAATTGCTCTCTATTTCACTGTCTTTGTGTTTTGTTTTTGAAATTTATTTTGATAATGGGATTTATCGGATTTTCACTGCTGCGTTTACGCCGCTGTACACACGCTTGGTTCTCTTACGGAGACATATAAATCCATGGGTTTTAAGATTCTTCCTAGTCAGGTATATTCCTAGGCGTTGAATATATGGTGTTGAGTCCATTTCGTTGAGCAAGGAGTAGGTCTTGTCTATTACATATGTGGCTTATGGAAAGTTATCTGTGCTAATTTCAGTCTCTGGTTTTATGCAGCTCCCCAACGCACCTTTCCCCATAAGCAAGCACTAGTTGGTTTTCTAAATTTGAGACCCTGTTCTGTTTTGTAATTCAGTTCATGTGTAGTCAAGTTTACATTCCGTGTATTAGTGATATCTTATGATGTTTCTTTTTCTGTGTGACGTAGTTCACGTAGAATCACCGTACCTGCATCCACTCACTATGCCGCTACGGGTCTGTGGACACAGATTTCATTACTGAGTGATATTGCATTGCACGTACGTGCCACAACTTCTTTATCCATTTTTTGCTTTCTGGGATATTTACCTGGTACTGTAGACGAGCTTCTTGGGAACACAGCCGTCCCAAACTTTGGGGTGGGTCTCTGTTTTTGATTTTAATTTCCCTAAGCAATAGGACCATAAGTGTAATTGCCATAGGCTGTGTTGCTTTATTTCTTACGTGTTTCAGGAAACACCATACACTTCTCCAGGGTGGTTGTTCACAATTTACATCCTGCCAATCAGCATAACAAGGCTCCCTGTTCTCCATATCCTGTCCTACCTTTCTGGATTGTACGCTTTTTTCAGATGGCCCTTTTGCCCGGGGGGCAGTGAGATTCCATTGAAGTGCAGATTTCCTTTACAGGCTTGCTTGGTTGGCCAAAAAGTGTGTATGCGTTTTTTCCTGAATATATTCAGGAAAAAACGCATACGCACTTTTTGGCCAAGTGCATCATTGTCGACGTTGTGCCTCTTTTCCTATGCTTTCAGGGAAATTCCAGTCTACACCCTGCAATCGTTTTCCTGACATTCTGCCCCGCTTTCAAATCCCCATTCCAGGCTTTTCTTCAATATACTTTTGGAAGATAGCTGTCATTTATAACTCTGCAGGTTTGTGAATTACAGTGCCCCTGACCTCCTTTCTTCAACTCGCTTTCTTGTGACCTGGGCACAAAACAGCAGGATTGCTTCAGGCACTAATCTGTTTCCAGCAGGGCACACTGAGCCTTTCGTTAATTCCTCTTCCTGGTGGGAAATGAGCATTACATTTGCCCGTGCAGACACCTACAGCTAGTCTCTCATTGGTTCTCCCTATTACTGTTCATCTTGCACAGAAATTGCAAGCTGTGCCAAAGAGGAGGTTAAAGGCACTGACTCTCCCAGTGGGGAGAGTGTTAGTAAAGCATCTTGAATGGTGAACCCGAGGACCAGGATACGAAAACTGAAATGCATTTTAAATCGTTTCCCAATCTCAGGGTGGACGATACTCTGGGTTTCCCATGCATGTTTTAGCTGGAGGAAGAATCCCTTGAACCTGGAGAGTTGGGAACCATGGAATGGGTACCATGCAGTATGACTTCAAAGGGTCTGCATTTGCTCACCGAAACTCACCAACGCTATCAGCCTGAAGTGTCCAGCCTTATGTCTCAACCAGCTCTGGGTGTAGATGTGGTCAATGCCGGTTGCATCACATGCCCTGAGTGAATTATTTAAAAATTGCTCTCTATTTCACTGTCTTTGTGTTTTGTTTTCGAAATTTATTTTGATAATGTGATTTATCGGGTTTTCACTGCTGCGTTTATGCCGCTGTACACACGCTTGATTCTCTTACGGAGACATATAAATCCATGGGTTTTAAGATTCTTCCTAGTCAGGTATATTCCTAGGCGTTGAATATATGGTGTTGAGTCCATTTCGTTGAGCAAGGAGTAGGTCTTGTGTATTACATATGTGGCTTATGGAAAGTTATCTGTGCTAATTTCAGTCTCTGGTTTTATGCAGCACCCCAACGCACCTTTCCCCATAAGCAAGCACTATTTGGTTTTCTAAATTTGAGACCCTGTTCTGTTTTGTAATTCAGTTCATGTGTAGTCAAGGTTACATTCCGTGTATTAGTGATATCTTATGATGTTTCTTTTTCTGTGTGACGTAGTTCACGTAGAATCACCATACCTGCATCCACTCACTATGCCGCTACGGGCCTGTTGACACAGATTTCATTGCTGAGTGATATTGCATTGCACGTACGTGCCACAACTTCTTTATCCATTTTTTGCTTTCTGGGATATTTACCTGGTACTGTAGACGAGCTTCTTGGGAACACAGCCGTCCCAAATTTTGGGGTGGCTCTCTGTTTTTGATTTTAATTTCCCTAAGCAATAGGACCATAAGTGCAATTGCCATAGGCTGTGTTGCTTTATTTCTTACGTGTTTCAGGAAACACCATACACTTCTCCAGGGTGGCTGTTCACAATTTACATCCTGCCAATCAACATAACAAGGCTCCCTGTTTTCCATATCTTGTCCTACCTTTCTGGATTTTACACTTTTTTCAGATGGCCCTTTTGCCCGGGGGGCAGTGAGATTTCATTGTAGTGCAGATTTCCTTTACAGGCTTGCTTGGTTGTCCAAAAAGTGCGTATGCGTTTTTTCCTGAATATATTCAGGAAAAAACGCATACGCACTTTTTGGCCAAGTGCATCATTGTCGACGTTGTGCCTCTTTTCCTATGCTTTCAGGGCAATTCCAGTCTACCCCCTGCAATCGTTTTCCTGACATTCTGCCCCGCTTTCAAATCCCCTTTCCAGGCTTACTTCAATATACTTTTGGAAGAGAGCTGTCATTTATAACTCTGCAGGTTTGTGAATTACAGTGCCCCTGAGCTCCTTTCTTTAACTCGCTTTCTTGTGAGCTGGGCACAAAACCGCAGGATTGCTTCAGGCCCTAATCTGTTTCCGGCAGGGCACACTGAGCCTTTTGTTAATTCCTATGCCTGGTTGGAAATGAGCGTTACATTTGCCCGTGCAGACACCTATACCTAGTCTCTCATTGATTCTCCCTATTCCTGTTCATCTTGCACAGAAATTGCAAGCTATGCCAAAGAGGAGGTTAAAGGCACTGACTCTCCAAGCGGGGAGAGTGTTAGTAAAGCATCTGTAATGGTGAACGCGAGGACCAGGATACGAAAACTGAGATGCATTTTAAATAATTTCCCAATCACACGGTGGACCATACTATGAGTTTTCCATGCATGTTTTAGCTGGAGGAAGAATCCCTTGAACCTGGAGTGTTGGGACCCATGGAATTCGTACCATGCAGTATGACTTCAAAGGGTCTGCATTTGCTCACCGAAACTCACCAATGCTATCAGCCTGAAGTGTCCAGCGTTATGTCTCAACAAGCTCTGGGTGTAGATGTGTTAAATCCCGGTTGCATCACATGCTCTGAGTGAATTATTTAAGAATTGCTCTCTATTTCACTTTCTTTGTGTTTTGTTTTTGAAATTTATTTTGATAATGGGATTTATCGGATTTTCACTGCTGCGTTTCGGCCGCTGTACACACGCTTGATTCTCTTACGGAGACATATAAATCCAGGGGTTTTAAGATTCTTCCTAGTCAGGTATATTCCTAGGCGTTGAATATGTGGTGTTGAGTCCATTTCGTTGAGCAAGGAGTAGGTCTTGTCTATTATATATTTGGCTCATGGAATGTTATCTGTGCTAATTTCAGTCTCTGGTTTTATGCAGCACCCCAAGGCACCTTTACCCATAAGGAAGCACTAGTTGGTTTTCAAAATTTGAGACCCTGTTCTGTTTTGTAATTCAGTTCATGTGTAGTCAAGTTTACATTCCGTGTATTAGTGATATCTTATGATGTTTCTTTTTCTGTGTGACGTAGTTCACGTAGAATCACCGTACCTGCATCCACTCACTATGCCGCTACGGGTCTGATGACACCGATTTCATTGCTGAGTGATATTGCATTGCACGTACCTGCCACAACTTCTTTATCCATTTTTTGCTTTCTGGGATACTTACCTGGTACTCTAGACAAGCTTCTTGGGAACACAGCCGTCCCAAACTTTGGGGTGGCTCTCTGTTTTTGATTTTAATTTCACTAAGCAATAGGCCCATAAGTGCAATTGCCATAGGCTGTGTTGCTTTATTTCTTACGTGTTTCAGGAAACACCATACACTTCTCCAGGGTGGCTGTTCACAATTTACATCCTGCCAATCAGCATAACAAGGCTCCCTGTTCTCCATATCCTGTCCTACCTTTCTGGATTTTACACTTTTTTCAGATGGCCCTTTTGCCCGGGGGGCAGTGAGACTTCATTGTAGTGCAGATTTCCTTTACAGGCTTGCTTGGTTGGCCAAAAAGGGCGTATGCGTTTTTTCCTGAATATATTCAGGAAAAAACGCATACGCCCTTTGTGGCCAAGTGCATCATTGTCGACGTTCTGCCTCTTTTCCTATGCTTTCAGGGCAATTCCAGTCTACCCCCTGCAATCGTTTTCCTGAAATTCTGCCCCGCTTTCAAGTCCCCATCGCAGGCTTACTTCAATATATTTTTGGAGGATAGCTGTCATTTATAACTCTGCAGGTTTGTGAATTACAGTGCCCCTGAGCTCCTTTCTTCAACTCGCTTTCTTGTGAGCTGGGCACAAAACCGCAAGACTGCTTCAGGCCCTAGTCTGTTTCCAGCAGGTCACACTGAGCCTTTGCTTAATTCCTCTTCCTGTTGGGCAATGAGCGTTACATTTGCCCGTGCAGACACCTACAGCTAGTCTCTCATTGGTTCTCCGTATTCCTGTTCATCTTGCACAGAAATTGCAAGCTGTGCCAAACAGGAGGTTAAAGGCACTGACTCTCCAAGCGGGGAGAGTGTTAGTAAAGCATCTGGAATGGTGAACCCGAGGACCAGGATACGAAAACTGAGATGCATTTTAAATCGTTTCCCAATCACACGGTGGACGATACTCTGGGTTTCCCATGCATGTTTTAGCAGGAGGAAGAATGCCTTGAACCTGGAGAGTTGGGACCCATGGAATGGGTACCATGCAGTATGACTTCAAAGGGTCTGCATTTGCTCACCGAAACTCACCAATGCTATCAGCCTGAAGTGTCCAGCCTTATGTCTCAACCAGCTCTGGGGGTAGATGTGGTCAATCCCGGTTGCATCACATGCCCTGAGTGAATTATTTAAGAATTGCTCTCTATTTCACTGTCTTTGTGTTTTGTTTTCGAAATTTATTTTGATAATGGGATTTATCGGATTTTCACTGCTGCGTTTCGACCACAGTACACACGCTTGATTCTCTTACGGAGACATATATATCTATGGGTTTTAAGATTCTTCCTAGTCAGGTATATTCCTAGGCGTTGAATATGTGGTGTTGGGTCCATTTCGTTGAGCAAGGAGTAGGTCTTGTCTATTACATATTTGGCTTATGGAAAGTTATCTGTGCTAATTTCAGTCTCTGGTTTTATGCAGCACCCCAACGCACCTTTCCCCATAAGCAAGCACTAGTTGGTTTTCTAAATTTGAGACCCTGTTCTGTTTTGTAATTCAGTTCATGTGTAGTCAAGTTTACATTCCGTGTATTAGTGATATCTTATGATGTTTCTTTTTCTGTGTGACGTAGTTCACGTAGAATCACCGTACCTGCATCCACTCAATATGCCGCTACGGGCCTGATGACACAGATTTCATTGCTGAGTGATATTGCATTGCACGTACGTGCCACAACTTCTTTATCCATTTTTTGCTTTCTGGGATATTTACCTGATACTGTAGACGAGCTTCTTGTTAACACAGCCGTCCCAAATATTGGGGTGGCTGTCTGTTTTTGATTTTAATTTCCGTAAGCTATAGGACCATAAGTGGAAGTGCCATAGGCTGTGTTGCTTTGTTTCTTACGTGTTTCAGGAAACACCATACACTTCTCCAGGGTGGCTGCTGGCAATTTACATCCTGCCAATCAGCATAACAAGGCTCCCTGTTCTCCATATCCTGTCCTACCTTTCTGGATTTTACACTTTTTTCAGATGGCCCTTTTGCCCGGGGGGCAGTGAGACTTCATTGTAGTGCAGATTTCCTTTACAGGCTTGCTTGGTTGGCCAAATAGGGCGTATGCGTTTTTTACTGAATATATTCAGGAAAAAACGCATACGCGCTTTTTGGCCAAGTGCATCATTGTCGACGTTCTGCCTCTTTTCCTATGCTTTCAGGGCAATTCCAGTCTACCCCATGCAATCTTTTTCCTGAAATTCTGCCCCGCTTTCAAGTCCCCTTCGCAGGCTTACTTCAATATACTTTTGGAAGATAGCTGTCATTTATAACTCTGCAGGTGTGTGAATTACAGTGCCCCTGAGCTCCTTTCTTCAACTCTCTTTCTTGTGAGCTGGGCACAAAACCGCAGGATTGCTTCAGGCACTAACCTGTTTCCAGCAGGGCACGCTGAGCCTATGGTGAATTCCTCTTCCTGGTGGGAAATGAGCGTTACATTTGCCTGTGCAGACACCTACAGCTAGTCTCTCATTGGTTCTCCCTATTCCTGTTCATCTTGCACAGAAATTGCAAGCTGTGCCAAACAGGAGGTTAAAGGCCCTGACTCTCCAAGCGGGGAGAGTGTTAGTAAAGCGTCTGGAATGGTGAACCCGAGGACCAGGATACGAAAACTGAGATGCATTTTAAATCGTTTCCCAATCACACGGTGGACGATACACTGGGTTTCCCATGCATGTTTTAGATGGAGGAAGACTCCCTTGAACATGGAGTGTTGGGAACCAAGGAATGGGTACCATGCAGTATGACTTGAAAGGGTCTGCATTTACTCACCGAAACTCACCAATGCTATCAGCCTGAAGTGTCCAGCCTTATGTCTCAACCAGCTCTGGGTGTAGATGTGTTAAATCCCGGTTGCATCACATGCCCTGAGTGAATTATTTAAGAATTGCTCTCTATTTCACTGTCTTTGTGTTTTGTTTTTGAAATTTATTTTGATAATGGGATTTATCGGATTTTCACTGCTGCGTTTCGGCCGCTGTACACACGCTTGATTCTCTTACGGAGACATATATATCCATGGGTTTTAAGATTCTTCCTAGTCAGGTATATTCGTAGGCGTTGAACATATGGTGTTGGGTCCATTTCTTTGAGCAAGGAGTAGGTCTTGTTTATTACATATTTGGCTCATGGAAAATTATCTGTGCTAATTTCAGTATCTGGTTTTATGCAGCACCCCAACGCACCTTTCCCCATAAGCAAGCACTAGTTGGTTTTCTAAATTTGAGACCCTGTTCTGTTTTGTAATTCAGTTCATGTGTAGTCACATTTACATTCCGTGTATTAGTGATAACTTTTGATGTTTCTATTTCTGTGTGACATAGTTCACGTAGAATCACAGTACATGAATCCACTCACTATGCCGCTACGGGCCTGATGACACAGATTTCATTGTTGAGTGATATTCCATTGTACGTACATGCCACAACTTCTTTATCCATTTTTTGCTTTCTGGGATATTTACCTGGTACTGTAGACGAGCTTCTTGTGAACACAGCCGTCCCAAACATTGGTGTGGCTGTCTGTTTTTGATTTTAATTTCCCTAAGCTATAGGACCATAAGTGGAAGTGCCATAGGCTGTGTTGCTTTGTTTATTACGTGTTTCAGGAAACACCATACACTTCTCCAGGGTGGCTGTTGGCAATTTACATCCTGCCATTCAGCATAACAAGGCTCTCTCTTCTCCATATCCTGTCCTACCTTTCTGGATTTTACACTTTTTTCATATGGCCCTTTTCCCAGGGGTCAGTGAGACTTCATTGTTGTGCAGATTTCCTTTACAGGCTTGCTTGGTTGGCCAAAAAGGGCATTTGCGTTTTTTCCTGAATATATTCAGGAAAAAACGCATACGCCCTTTTTTGCCAAGTGCATCATTGTCGAAGTTCTGCCTCTTTTCCTATGCTTTCAGGGCAATTCCAGTCTACCGCCTGCAATCGTTTTCCTGTAATTCTGCCCCGCTTTCAAGTCCCATTCGCAGGCTTACTTCAATATATTTTTGGAGGATAGCTGTCATTTATAACTCTGCAGGTTTGTAAATTACAGTGCCCCTGAGCTCCTTTCTTCAACTCGCTTTCTTGTGAGCTGGGCAGAAAACCGCAGGAATGCTTCAGGCCCTATTCTGTTTCCGGCAGGGCATGCTGAGCCTTAGGTTAATTCCTCTTCCTGGTGGGAAATGAGCGTTACATTTGCCCGTGCAGACACCTACAGCTTGTCTCTCATTGGTTCTCCCTATTCCTGTTCATCTTTCACAGAAACTGCAAGGTGTGCCAAACAGCAGGTTAAAGGAACTGACTCTCCAAGCAGGGAGAGAGTTAGTAAAGCATCTGGAATGGTGAAGCCGAGGACCAGGATACGAAAACTGAGATGCATTTTAAATCGTTTCCCAATCACACGGTGGACGATACTCTGGGTTTCCCATGCATGTTTTAGCTGGAGGAAGAATGTCTTCAACCTGGAGAGTTGGGACCCATGTAATGGGAACCAGGCAGTATGACTTCAAATGGTCTGCATTTGCTCACCGAAACTCACCAATGCTATCAGCCTGAACTGTCCAGCCTTATATCTCAACCAGCTCTTGGTGTAGATGTGGGCAATCCCGGTTGCATCACATGCCCTGAGTGAATTATTTAAGAATTGCTCTCTATTTCACTGTCTTTGTGTTTTGTTTTCGAAATTTATTTTCATAATGGGATTTATCGGATTTTCACTGCTGCATTTCGGCCGCTGTACACACGCTTGTTTCTCTTACAGAGACATATATATTCATGGATTTTAAGATTCTTCCTAGTCAGGTATATTCCTAGGCGTTGAATATGTGGTGTTGGGTCCATTTCGTTGAGCAAGGAGTAGGTCTTGTCTATTACATATTTGGCTTATGGAAAATTATCTGTGCTAATTTCAGTCTCTGGTTTTATGCAGCACCCCAAGGCACCTTTTCCCATAAGCAAGCACTAGTTGGTTTTCTAAATTTGAGACCCTGTTCTGTTTTGTAATTCAGTTCATGTGTAGTCAAGTTTACATTCCGTGTATTAGTGATATCTTATGATGTTTCTTTTTCTGTGTGACGTAGTTCACGTAGAATCACCGTACCTGCATCCACTCACTATGCCGCTACGGGCCTGATGACAGAGATTTCATTGCTGAGTGATATAGCATTGCACGTACCTGCCACAACTTCTTTATCCATTTTTTGCTTTTTGGGATATATACCTGGTACTGTAGACGAGCTTCTTGGGAAAACAGCCGTCCCAAACTTTGGGGTGGCTCTCTGTTTTTGATTTTAATTTACCTAAGCTATAGGACCATAAGTGGAAGTGCCATAGGCTGTGTTGCTTTGTTTCTTACGTGTTTCAGGAAACACCATACACTTCTCCAGGGTGTCTGCTGGCAATTTACATCTTGCCAATCAGCATAACAAGGCTCCCTGTTCTCCATATCCTGTCCTACCTTTCTGGATTTTACACTTTTTTCAGATGGCCCTTTTGCCCGGGGGGCAGTGAGACTTCATTGTAGTGCAGATTTCCTTTACAGGCTTGCTGGGTTGGCCAAAAAGTGTGTATGCGTTTTTTCCCGAATATATTCAGGAAAAAACGCATACGCGCTTTTTGGCCAAGTGCATCATTGTCGACGTTGTTCCTCTTTTCCTATACTTTCAGGGCAATTCCAGTCTACCCCTGCAATCGTTTTCCTGAAATTCTGCCCCGCTTTCAAGTCCCCTTCGCAGGCTTACTTCAATATATTTTTGGAGGATAGCTGTCATTTATAACTCTGAAGGTTTGTGAATTACAGTGCCCCTGAGCTCCTTTCTTCAACTCGCTTTCTTGTGAGCTGGGCACAAAACCGCAGGATTGCTTCAGGCCCTAATCTGTTTCCGGCAGGGCACGCTGAGCCTTTGGTTAATTCCTCTTCCTGGTGGGAAATGAGCATTACATTTGCCCGTGCAGACACCTATAGCTAGTCTCTCATTGGTTCTCCCTATTCCTGTTCATCTTGCACAGAAATTGCAAGCTGTGCCAAAGAGGAGGTTAAAGGCACTGACTCTACAAGCGGGGAGAGTGTTAGTAAAGCATCTGGAATGGTGAACCCGAGGACCAGGATACGAAAACTGAGATGCATTTTAAATCGTTTCCCAATCACACGGTGGACCATACTGTGGGTTTCCAATGCATGTTTTAGCTGGAGGAAGAATCCCTTGAATCTGAAGAGTTGGGATCGATGGAATAGGTACCATGCAGTATGACTTCAAAGGGTCTGCATTTGCTCACCGAACCTCACCAATGCTATCAGCCTGAAGTGTCCAGGCTTATGTCTCAACCAGCTGAGGGTGTAGATGTGGTCAATCCCGGTTGCATCACATGCCCTGAGTGAATTATTTAAGAATTGCTCTCTATTTCACTGTCTTTGTGTTTTGTTTTCGAAATTTATTTTGATAATGGGATTTATCGTATTTTCACTGCTGCGTTTCGGCCACTGTACACACGCTTGATTCTCTTACGGAGACATATATATCCATGGGTTTTAAGATTCTTCCTAGTCAGGTATATTCCTAGGCGTTGAATATGTGGTGTTGAGTCCATTTCGTTGAGCAAGGAGTAGGTCTTGTCTATTACATATTTGGCTTATGGAATGTTATCTGTGCTAATTTCAGTCTCTGGTTTTATGCAGCACCCCAAGGCACCTTTCCCCATAAGCAAGCATTAGTTGGTTTTCTAAATTTGAGACCCTGTTCTGTTTTGTAATTCAGTTCATGTGTAGTCAAGTTTACATTCCGTGTATTAGTGATATCTTATGATGTTTCTTTTTCTGTGTGACGTAGTTCACGTAGAATCACCGTACCTGCATCCACTCACTATGCCGCTAAGGGCCTGATGACACAGATTTCATTGCTGAGTGATATTGCATTGCACGTACGTTCCACAACTTATTTATCCATTTTTTGCTTTCTGGGATATTTACCTGGTACTGTAGACGAGCTTCTTGGGAACACAGTAGTCCCAAACTTTGGGGTGGCTCTCTGTTTTTGATTTTAATTTCCCTAAGGAATAGGACCATAAGTGCAATTTCCATAGGCTGTGTTGCTTTATTACTTACGTGTTTCAGGAAACACTATACACTTCTCCAGGGTGGCTGTTGGCAATTTACATCCTGCCAATCAGCATAACAAGGCTCCCTGTTCTCCATATCGTGTCCTATCTTTCTGGATTTTACACTTTTTTCAGATGGCCCTTTTGCCCGGGGGGCAGTGAGACTTCATTGTAGTGCAGATTTCCTTTACAGGCTTGCTTGGTTGGCCAAAAAGAGCGTATGCGTTTTTTCCTGAATATATTCAGGAAAAAACGCATACGCCCTTTTTGGCCAAGTGCATCATCGTCGACGTTGTGCCTCTTTTCCTATGCTTTCAGGGCAATTCCTCTCTACCCCCTGCAATCGTTTTACTGAAATTCTGCCCCGCTTTCAAGTCCCCTTCACAGGCTTACTTCAATATACTTTTCGAAGATAGCTGTCATTTATAACTCTGCAGATTTGTGAATTAGAGTGCCCCTGAGCTCCTTTCTTCAACTCGCTTTCTTGTGAGCTGGGCACAAAACCGCAGGATTGCTTCAGGCCCTAATCTGTTTCCAGCAGGGCACACTGAGCCTTTGTTTAATTCCTCTTCCTGGTCGGCAATGAGCGTTACATTTGCCCGTGCAGACACCTACAGCTAGTCTCTCATTGGTTCTCCCTATTCCTGTTCATCTTGCACAGAAATTGCAAGTTGTGCCAAACAGGAGGTTAAAGGCACTGACTCTCCAAGCGGGGAGAGTGTTAGTAAAGCATCTGGAATGGTGAACCCGAGGACCAGGATACGAAAACTGAGATGCATTTTAAATCGTTTCCCAATCACACGGTGGACGATACTCTGGGTTTCCCATGCATGTTTTAGCTGGAGGAAGAATCCCTTGAACCTGGAGAGTTGGGACCCAAGGAATGGGTACCATGCAGTATGACTTCAAAGGGTCTGCATTTGCTCACCGAAACTCAACAATGCTATCAGCCTGAAGTGTCCAGCCTTATGTCTCAACCAGCTCTGGGTGTAGATGTGGTCAATCCCGGTTGCATCACATGCCCTGAGTGAATTATTTAAGAATTGGTCTCTATTTCACTGTCTTTGTGATTTGTTTTCGAAATTTATTTTGATAATGGGATTTATCGGATTATCACTGCTGCGTTTCGGCCTCTGTACACACGCTTGATTCTCTTACGGAGACATATATATCCATGGGTTTTAAGATTCTTCCTAGTCAGGTATATTCCTAGGCGTTGAATATGTGGTGTTGGGTCCATTTCGTTGAGCAAGGAGTAGGTCTTGTCTATTACATATTTGGTTTATTGAAAGTTATCTGTGCTAATTTCAGTCTCTGGTTTTATGCAGCACCCCAACGCACATTTCCCCATAAGCAAGCACTAGTTGGTTTTCTAAATTTGAGACCCTGTTCTGTTTTGTAATTCAGTTCATGTGTAGTCAAGTTTACATTCCGTATATTAGTGATATCTTATGATGTTTCTGTTTCTGCGTGACGTAGTTCACGTAGAATCACCGTATCTGCATCCACTCACTATGCCGCTACGGGCCTGATGACACAGATTTCATTGCTGAGTGATATTGCATTGTACGTACGTGCCACAACTTCTTTATCCATTTTTTGCTTTCTGGTATATTTACCTGATACTGTAGACGAGCTTCTTGTGAACACAGCCGTCCCAAATATTGGGGTGGCTGTCTGTTTTTGATTTTAATTTCCGTAAGCTATAGGACCATAAGTGGAAGTGCCATAGGCTGTGTTGCTTTATTTCTTACATGTTTCAGGAAACACCATACACTTCTCCAGGGTGGCTGCTGGCAATTTACATCCTGCCAATCAGCATAACAAGGCTCCCTCTTCTCCATATCCTGTCCTACCTTTCTGGATTTTACACTTTTTTCAGATGGCCCTTTTGCCCGGGGGGCAGTGAGACTTCATTGTAGTGCAGATTTCCTTTACAGGCTTGCTTGGTTGGCCAAAAAGGGCGTATGCGTTTTTTCCTGAATATATTCAGGAAAAAACGCGTACGCCCTTTTTGGCCAAGTGCATCATTGTCGACGTTCTGCCTCTTTTCCTATGCTTTCAGGGCAATTACAGTCTATGCCCTGCAATGGTTTTGCTGAAACTCTGCCCCGCTTTCCAGTCCCCTTCGCAGGCTTACTTCAATATATTTTTGGAGGATAGCTGTCATTTATAACTCTGCAGGTTTGTGAATTACAGTGCCCCTGAGCTCCTTTCTTCCACTCGCTTTCTTGTGAGCTGAGCCCAAAACCGCAGGATTGCTTCAGGCCCTAATCTGTTTCTGGCCGGGCACACTGAGCCTTTGGTTAATTCCTCTTCCTGGTGGGAAATGAGCGTTACATTTGCCCTTGCAGACACCTACATCTAGTCTCTCATTGCTTCTCTTATTCCTGTTCATCTTGCACAGAAATTGCAAGCTGTGCCAAACAGGAGGTTAAAGGCACTGACTCTCCAAGCGGGGAGATTGTTAGTAAAGCATCTGGAATGGTGAACCCGAGGACCAGGATACGAAAACTGAGATGCATTTTAAATCGTTTCCCAGTCACACGGTGGACCATACTGTGGGTTTCCCATGCATGTTTTAGCTGGAGGAAGAATCCCTTGAACCGGAAGAGTTGGGACCCATGGAATAAGTACCATGCAGTATGACTTCAAAGGGTCTGCATTTGCTCACCGAAACTCACCAATGCTATCAGCCTGAAGTGTCCAGCCTTATGTCTCAACCAGCTCTGGGTGTAGATGTGGTCAATCCCGGTTGCATCACATGCCCTGAGTGAATTATTTAAGAATTGCTCTCTATTTCACTGTCTTTGTGTTTTGTTTTTGAAATTTATTTTGATAATGGGATTTATCGGATTTTCACTGCTGCGTTTCGGCCGCTGTACACACGCTTGATTCTCTTACGGAGACATATATATCCATGGGTTTTAAGATTCTTCCTAGTCAGCTATATTCCTAGGCGTTGAATATGTGGTGTTGGGTCCATTTCGTTGAGCAAGGAGTAGGTCTTGTCTATTACATATTTGGCTTATGAAAGTTATCTGTGCTAATTTCAGTCTCTGGTTTTATGCAGCACCCAAACGCACCTTCCCCCATAAGCAAGCACTAGTTGGTTTTCTAAATTTGAGACACTGTTCTGTTTTGTAATTCAGTTCATGTGTAGTCAAGTTTACATTCCGTGTATTAGTGATATCTTATGATGTTTCTTTTTCTGTGTGACGCAGTTCACGTAGAATCACCGTACCTGCATCCACTCACTATGCCGCTACGGGCCTGATGACACAGATTTCATTGCTGAGTGATATTGCATTGCACGTACGTGCCACAACTTATTTATCCATTTTTACTTTCTGGGATATTTACCTGGTACTGTAGACGAGCTTCTTGTGAACACAGCCGTCCCAAATATTGGGGTGGCTGTCTGTTTTTAATTTTAATTTCCGTAAGCTATAGGACCATAAGTTGAAGTGCCATAGGCTGTGTTACTTTGTTTCTTACGTGTTTCAGGAAACACCATACACTTCTCCAGGGTGGCTGCTGGCAATTTACATCCTGCCAATCAGCATAACAAGCTCCCTGTTCTCCATATCCTGTCCTATCTTTCTGGATTTTACACTTTTTTCAGATGGCCCTTTTGCCCGGGGGGCAGTGAGACTTCATTGTAGTGCAGATTTCCTTTACAGGCTTGCTTGGTTGGCCAAAAAGGGCATATGCGTTTTTTCCTGAATATATTCAGGAAAAAACGCATACGCCCTTTTTGGCCAAGTGCATCATTGTCGACGTTCTGCCTCTTTTCCTATGCTTTCTCGGCAATTCCAGTCTACCCCCTGTAATCGTTTTCCTGAAATTCTGCCCCGCTTTCCAGTCCCCTTCGCAGGCTTACTTCAATATAATTTTGGAGGATAGCTGTCATTTATAACTCTGCAGGTTTGTGAATTACAGTGCCCCTGAGCTCCTTTCTTCCACTCGCTTTCTTGTGAGCTGAGCCCAAAACCGCAGGATTGCTTCAGGCCCTAATCTGTTTCCGGCAGGGGACGCTGAGCTTTTGGTTAATTCCTCTTCCTGGTGGGAAATGAGCGTTATATTTGCCCGTGCAGACACCTACATCTAGTCTCTCATTGCTTCTCCTATTCCTGTTCATCTTGCACAGAAATTGCAAGCTGTGCCAAATACGAGGTTAAAGGCACTGATTCTCCAAGCTGGGAGATTGTTAGTAAAGCATCTGGAATGGTGAACCCGAGGACCAGGATACGAAAACTGAGATGCATTTTTAATCGTTTCCCAATCACACGGTGGACGATACTCTGGGTTTCTCATGCATGATTTAGCCGGAGGTAGAATCCTTTGAACCTGGAGAGTTGGGACCCATGGAATGGGTACCATGCAGTATGACTTCAAAGGGTCTGCATTTGCTCACTGAAACTCACCAATGCTATCAGCCTGAAGTGTCCAGCCTTATGTCTCAAGCAGCTCTGGGTGTAGTTGAGGTAAATCCCGGTTGCATCACATGCCCTGAGTGAATTATTTAAGAATTGCTCTCTATTTCACTGTCTTTGAGTTTTGTTTTTGTAATTTATTTTGATAATGGGATTTATCGGATTTTCACTGCTGCGTTTATGCCGCTATACACATGCTTGATTTTCTTACGGAGACATATAAATCCATGGGTTTTAAGATTCTTCCTAGTCAGGTATATTCCTAGGCGTTGAATATGTGGTGTTGAGTCCATTTCGTTGATCAAGGAGTAGGTCTTGTCTATTACATATTTGGCTTATGGAATGTTATCTGTGCTAATTTCAGTCTCTGGTTTTATGCAGCACCCCAAGGCACCTTTCCCCATACGCAAGCACTAGTTGATTTTCTAAATTTGAGACCCTGTACTGTTTTGTAATTCAGTTCATGTGTAGTCAAGTTTACATTCCGTGTATTAGTGATATCATATGATGTTTCTTTTTCTGTGTGATGTAGTTCACGTAGAATCACTGTACCTGCATCCACTCACTATGCCGCTACGGGCCTGATGACACAGATTTCATTGCTGAGTGGTATTGCATTGCACGTACGTGCCACAACTTCTTTATCCATTTTTTGCTTTCTGGGATATTTACCTGATACTGTAGACAAGCTTCTTGTGAATATTGCCGTCCCAAATATTGGGGTGGCTGACTGATTTTGATTTTAATTTCCGTAAGCTAAAGGACCATAAGTGGAAGTGCCATAGGCTGTGTTGCTTTGTTTCTTACGTATTTCAGGAAACACCATACATTTCTCCAGGGTGGCTGCTGGCAATTTACATCCTGCCAATCAGCATAACAAGGCTCCCTGTTCTCCATATCCTGTCCTACCTTTCTGGATTTTACACTTTTTTCAGATGGCCCTTTTGCCCGGTTGGGCAGTGAGATTTCAATGTAGTGCAGATTTCCTTTACAGGCTTGCTTGGTTGGCCAAAAAGGGCGTATGCATTTTTTCCTGAATATATTCAGGAAAAAATGCATACGCCCTTATTGGCCAAGTGCATCATTGTCAACGTTGTGCCTCTTTTCCTATGCTTTCAGGGCAATTCCAGTCTACCCCCTGCAATGGTTTTCCTGAAACTCTGCCCCGCTTTCAAGTCCCCTTCGCAGGCTTACTTCAATATATTTTTGGAGGATAGCTGTCATTTATAACTCTGCAGGTTTGTGAATTACAGTGCCCCTGAGTTCTTTTCTTCAACTCGCTTTCTTGTGAGCTGGGCACAAAACCGCAGGATTGCTTCAGGCCCTAATCTGTTTCCAGCAGGGCACGCTGAGCCTTTGGTTAATTCCTCTTCCTGGTGGGAAATGAGCATTACATTTGCCCGTGCAGACACCTATAGCTAGTCTCTCATTGGTTCTCCCTATTCCTGTTCATCTTGCACAGAAATTGCAAGCTGTGCCAAAGAGGAGGTTAAAGGCGCTGACTCTCCAAGCGGGGAGAGTGTTAGTAAAGCATCTGGAATGGTGAACCCGAGGACCAGGATACGAAAACTGAGATGCATTTTAAATCGTTTCCCAATCACACGGTGGACGATACTCTGGGTTTCCCATGCATGTTTTAGATGGAGGAAGAATCCCTTGAACCTGGAGAGTAGGGACCCATGGAATGGGTACCATTCAGTATGACTTCAAAGGGTCTGCATTTGCTCACCGAAACTCACCAATGCTATCAGCCTTATGTGTCCAGCCTTATGTCTCAACCAGCGCTGGGTGTAGATGTGGTCAATCCCGGTTGCATCACATGCCCTGAGTGAATTATTTAAGAATTGCTCTCTACTTCACTGTCTTTGTGTTTTGTTTTCGAAATTTATTTTGATAATGGGATTTATCGGATTTTCACTGCTGCGTTTCGGCCACTGTACACACGCTTGATTCTCTTACGGAGACATATATATCCATGGGTTTTAAGATTCTTCCTAGTCAGGTGTATTCCTAGGCGTTGAATATGTGGTGTTGAGTCCATTTCGTTGAGCAAGGAGTAGGTCTTGTCTATTACATATTTGGCTTATGGAATGTTATCTGTGCTAATTTCAGTCTCTGGTTATATGCAGTACCCCAAGGCACCTTTCCCCATAAGCAAGCACTAGTTGGTTTTCTAAATTTGAGACCCTGTTCTGTTTTGTAATTCAGTTCATGTGTAGTCAAGTTTACATTCCGTGTATTAGTGATATCTTATGATGTTTCTTTTTCTGTGTGACGTAGTTCACGTAGAATCACCGTACCTGCATCCACTCACTATGCCGCTACGGGCCTGATGACACAGATTTCATTGCTGAGTGATATTGCATTGCACGTACGTGCCACAACTTCTTTATCCATTTTTTGCTTTCTGGGATATTTACCTGGTACTGTAGACGAGCTTCCTGGGAAACCAGCCGTCCCATATTTTGGGGTGGCTCTCTGTTTTTGATTTTAATTTCCCTAAGGAATAGGACCATAAGTGCAATTGCCATAGGCTGTGTTGCTTTATTTCTTACGTGTTTCAGGAAACACCATACACTTCTCCAGGGTGGCTGTTCACAATTTACATCCTGCCAATCAGCATAACAAGGCTCCCTGTTCTCCATATCCTGTCCAACCTTTCTGGATTTTACACTTTATTCAGATGGCCCTTTTGCCCGGGTGGGCAGTGAGATTTCAATGTAGTGCAGATTTCCTTTACAGGCTTGCTTGGTTGGCCAAAAAGGGCGTATGCGTTTTTTCCTGAATATATTCAGGAAAAAACGCATACGCACTTTTTGGCCAAGTGCATCATTGTCGACGTTCTGCCTCTTTTCCTATGCTTTCAGGGCAATTCCAGTCTACCCCCTGCAATCGTTTTCCTGAAATTCTGCCCCGCTTTCAAGTCCCCTTCGCAGGCTTACTTCAATATATTTTTGGAGGATAGCTGTCATTTATAACTCTGCAGGTTTGTGAATTACAGTGCCCCTGAGCTCCTTTCTTCAACTCGCTTTCTTGTGAGCTGGGCACAAAACCGCAGGATTGCTTCAGGCCCTAATCTGTTTCCAGCAGGGCACACTGAGCCTTTGTTTAATTCCTCTTCCTGATGGGCAATGAGCGTTACATTTGCCCGTGCAGACACCTACAGCTAGTCTCTCATTGGTTCTCCCTATTCCTGTTCATCTTGCACAGAAATTGCAAGCTGTGCCAAAGTGGAGATTAAAGGCACGGACTCTCCAAGCGGGGAGAGTGTTAGTAAACCATCTGGAATGGTGAACCCGAGGACCAGGATACGAAAACTGAGATCCATTTTAAAGCGTTTCCCAATATCACGGTGTACCATACTCTGTGTTTCCCACGCATGTTTTAGCTGAAGGAAGAATCCCTTGAACCTGGAGAGTTGGGACCCATGGAATGGGTACCATGCAGTATGACTTCAAAGGGTCTGCATTTGCTCACCGAAACTCACCAATGCTATCAGCCTAAAGTGTCCAGCCTTATGTCTCAACCTGCTCTGGGTGCAGATGTGTTAAATCCGGGTTGCATCACATGCCCTGAGTGAATTATTTAAGAATTGCTCTCTATTTCACTGTATTTGTGTTTCGTTTTCGAAATTTATTTTGATAATGGGATTTATCGGATTTTCACTGCTGCATTTCGGCCACTGTACACACGCTTGATTCTCTTACGGAGACATATATATCCATGGGTTTTAAGATTCTTCCTAGTCAGGTATATTCCTAGGCGTTGAATATGTGGTGTTGGGTCCATTTCGTTGAGCAAGGAGTAGGTCTTGTCTATTACATATTTGGCTTATGGAAAGTTATCTGTGCTAATTTCAGTCTCTGGTTTTATGCAGCACCCCAACGCACCTTTCCCCATAAGCAAGCACTAGTTGGTTTTCTAAATTTGAGACCCTGTTCTGTTTTGTAATTCAGTTCATGTGTAGTCAAGTTTACATTCCGTGTATTAGTGATATCTTATGATGTTTCTTTTTCTGTGTGACGTAGTTCACATAGAATCACCGTACCTGCATCCACTCACTATGCCGCTACGGGCCTGATGACACAGATTTCATTGCTGAGTGATATTGCATTGTACGTACGTGCCACAACTTCTTTATCCATTTTTTGCTTTCTGGGATATTTACCTGATACTGTAGACTAGCTTCTTGTGAACACAGCCGTCCCAAATATTGGGGTGGCTGTCTGTTTTTGATTTTAATTTCCGTAAGCTATAGGACCATAAGTGGAAGTGCCATAGGCTGTGTTGCTTTTTTTCTTACGTGTTTCAGGAAACACCATACATTTCTCCATGGTGGCTGCTGGCAATTTACATCCTGCCAATCAGCATAACAAGGCTCCCTGTTCTCCATATCCTGTCCTACCTTTCTGGATTTTACACTTTTTTCAGATGGCCCTTTTGCCCGGGGGGCAGTGAGATTTCATTGTAGTGCAGATTTCCTTTACAGGCTTGCTTGGTTGGCCAAAAAGGGCGTATGCGTTTTTTCCTGAATATATTCAGGAAAAAACGCATACGCCCTTTTTGGCCAAGTGCATCATTGTCGACGTTCTGCCTCTTTTCCTATGCTTTCAGGGCAATTCCAGTCTACCCCCTGCAATCGTTTTCCTGAAATTCTACCCCGCTTTCAAGTCCCCTTCGCAGGCTTACTTCAATATATTTTTGGAGGATAGCTGTCATTTATAACTCTGCAGGTTTGTGAATTACAGTGCCCCTGAGCTCCTTTCTTCAACTCGCTTTCTTGTGAGCTGGGCACAAAACCGCAGGATTGCTTCAGGCCCTAATCTGTTTTCAGCAGGGCACGCTGAGCCTTTGTTTAATTCCTCTTCCTGGTTGGCAATGAGCGTTACATTTGCCCGTACAGACACCTACAGCTAGTCTCTCATTGGTTCTCCCTATTCCTGTTCATCTTGCACAGAAATTGCAAGCTGTGCCAAACAGGAGGTTAAAGGCAGTGACTCTCCAAGCGGGGAGAGTGTTAGTAAAGCATCTGGAATGGTGAACCCGAGGACCAGGATACGAAAACTGAGATGCATTTTAAATCGTTTCCCAATCACACGGTGGACGATACTCTGGGTTTCCCATGCATGTTTTAGTTGGAGGAAGAATGCCTTGAACCTGGAGATTTGGGACCCATGGAATGGGTACCATGCAGTATGACTTCAAAGGGTCTGCATTTGCTCACCGAAACTCACCAATGCTATCACCCTGAAGTGTCCAGCCTTATGTCTCAACAAGCTCTGGGTGTAGATGTGGTAAATCCCGGTTGCATCACATGCCCTGAGTGTATTATTTAAGAATTGGTCTCTATTTCACTGTCTTTGTGTTTTGTTTTCGAAATTTATTATGATAATGGGATATATCGGATTTTCACTGCTGCGTTTCGGCCGCTGTACACACGCTTGATTCTCTTACGGAGACATATATATCCATGGGTTTTAAGATTCTTCCTAGTCCGGTATATTCCTAGGCGTTGAATATGTGGTGTTGGGTCCATTTCGTTGAACAAGGAGTAGGTCTTGTCTATTACATATTTGGCTTATGGAAAGTTATCTGTGCTAATTTCAGTCTCTGGTTTTATGCAGCACCCAAACGCACCTTCCCCCATAAGCAAGCACTAGTTGGTTTTCTAAATTTGAGACACTGTTCTGTTTTGTAATTCAGTTCATGTGTAGTCAAGTTTACATTCCGTGTATTAGTGATATCTTATGATGTTTCTTTTTCTGTGTGATGCAGTTCACGTAGAATCACCGTACCTGCATCCACTCACTATGCCGCTACGGGCCTGATGACACAGATTTCATTGCTGAGTGATATTGCATTGCACGTACGTGCCACAACTTATTTATCGATTTTTACTTTCTGGGATATTTACCTAGTACTGTAGACGAGCTTCTTGTGAACACAGCCGTCCCAAATATTGGGGTGGCTGTCTGTTTTTAATTTTAATTTCCGTAAGCTATAGGACCATAAGTTGAAGTCCCATAGGCTGTGTTACTTTGTTTCTTACGTGTTTCAGGAAACACCATACACTTCTCCAGGGTGGCTGCTGGCAATTTACATCCTGCCAATCAACATAACAAGCTCCCTGTTCTCCATATCCTGTACTATCTTTCTGGATTTTACACTTTTTTCAGATGGCCCTTTTGCCCGGGGGGCAGTGAGACTTCATTGTAGTGCAGATTTCCTTTACAGGCTTGCTTGGTTGGCCAAAAAGGGCATATGCGTTTTTTCCTGAATATATTCAGGAAAAAACGCATACGCCCTTTTTGGCCAAGTGCATCATTGTCGACGTTCTGCCTCTTTTCCTATGCTTTCTCGGCAATTCCAGTCTACCCCCTGTAATCGTTTTCCTGAAATTCTGCCCCGCTTTCCAGTCCCCTTCGCAGGCTTACTTCAATATATTTTTGGAGGATAGCTGTCATTTATAACTCTGCAGGTTTGTGAATTACAGTGCCCCTGAGCTCCTTTCTTCCACTCGCTTTCTTGTGAGCTGAGCCCAAAACCGCAGGATTGCTTCAGGCCCTAATCTGTTTCCGGCAGGGGACGCTGAGCCTTTGGTTAATTCCTCTTCCTGGTAGGAAATGAGCGTTATATTTGCCCGTGCAGACACCTACATCTAGTCTCTCATTGCTTCTCCTATTCCTGTTCATCTTGCACAGAAATTGCAAGCTGTGCCAAATACGAGGTTAAAGGCACTGATTCTCCAAGCTGGGAGATTGTTAGTAAAGCATCTGGAATGGTGAACCCGAGGACCAGGATACGAAAACTGAGATGCATTTTTAATCGTTTCCCAATCACACGGTGGACGATACTCTGGGTTTCTCATGCATGATTTAGCCGGAGGTAGAATCCTTTGAACCTGGAGAGTTGGGACCCATGGAATGGGTACCATGCAGTATGACTTCAAAGGGTCTGCATTTGCTCACTGAAACTCACCATTGCTATCAGCCTGAAGTGTCCAGCCTTATGTCTCAAGCAGCTCTGGGTGTAGTTGAGGTAAATCCCGGTTGCATCACATGCCCTGAGTGAATTATTTAAGAATTGCTCTCTATTTCACTGTCTTTGAGTTTTGTTTTTGTAATTTATTTTGATAATGGGATTTATCGGATTTTCACTGCTGCGTTTATGCCGCTATACACATGCTTGATTTTCTTACGGAGACATATAAATCCATGGGTTTTAAGATTCTTCCTAGTCAGGTATATTCCTAGGCGTTGAATATGTGCTGTTGAGTCCATTTCGTTGAGCAAGCAGTAGGTCTTGTCTATTACATATTTGGCTTATGGAATGTTATCTGTGCTAATTTCAGTCTCTGGTTTTATGCAGCACCCCAAGGCACCTTTCCCCATACGCAAGCACTAGTTGATTTTCTAAATTTGAGACCCTGTTCTGTTTTGTAATTCAGTTCATGTGTAGTCAAGTTTACATTCCGTGTATTAGTGATATCTTATGATGTTTCTTTTTCTGTGTGATGTAGTTCACGTAGAATCACTGTACCTGCATCCACTCACTATGCCGCTACGGGCCTGATGACACAGATTTCATTGCTGAGTGGTATTGCATTGCACGTACGTGCCACAACTTCTTTATCCATTTTTTGCTTTCTGGGATATTTACCTGATACTGTAGACGAGTTTCTTGTGAATATTGCCGTCCCAAATATTGGGGTGGCTGACTGATTTTGATTTTAATTTCCGTAAGCTAAAGGACCATAAGAGGAAGTGCCATAGGCTGTGTTGCTTTGTTTCTTACGTATTTCAGGAAACACCATACACTTCTCCAGGGTGGCTGCTGGCAATTTACATCCTGCCAATCAGCATAACAAGGCTCCCTGTTCTCCATATCCTGTCCTACCTTTCTGGATTTTACACTTTTTTCAGATGGCCCTTTTGCCCGGTTGGGCAGTGAGATTTCAATGTAGTGCAGATTTCCTTTACAGGCTTGCTTGGTTGGCCAAAAAGGGCGTATGCGTTTTTTCCTG